>NW_017307294.1:444973-458938 GCF_000935625.1 Nanorana parkeri
ATGAGGATAAAGTGGGAGGGGAGGAAAGCAGAGGGAGGGAAGCGTCCTAGAAGATGAGTGGGTATTTTATTGCTCCCCTTGCTGATGGGAGGAAAATATGGCTAAGTGTGTGCGTGATGAGAGGCTGAAAAGTTAGACTGTAACCACAGTGGAACCTGGGGTTCAGGTTTTACTGTTTTGTAGAAGTTTACATGGTATGAGGCCCCAAACTGAGTGTAGTAGTTTTTACTAACTTGTGTCTAAGCAAACTGCTGTCAAAATACAGGCATACCAAGAAAGGTTGCTGCTTGTGTATGGAGGTTTAGTGCTTACAGTGTCTGCCTGCTGAATTATGATTTAGTTTTATGTATGTGCTTGCATTTCTCTAATGTGCCTGTGTATATGTAATAATAGTAAGTGCTAATTTTCTCAAATCACCTTTACACTAATTAAGAATGGACATGCCGTCTCTGCCAAAGCATGTTCAACTGCACAATGACTTGGATGTAGTGCAAGTGTGCCAAAGTTCATCTGCCTCTGTCATTGGATGTTACCCGTTAATGTTCAGTCAGTATTTATGGGTGAGGGTTGGCAGACGCACACATTGATTTCTTGACCAAAGAGGTTTCCTTCCTCTAAATGAGATCAAAACAAAGTCTGGCCATATATGTGAAGATCTGATTCAGTTTCAGCAAACTGAAAACATCCAGTATACAAAAGCTGACCAAAATTCAAGAAATCAACTGAACTGAGTCTTCTCTTTGATAAATGTATACCTGTACTTCATGCCAGTAACATTTATGAAAGTTTCCATGTGAGTGACTAATGTGCAAACATACTCGGTCATTTCAGTTTCATGCTGTGTGGTAACTGCTGCTAGTGAAGAGGATGCTTGTGCATGGAGAAAAGTTTAGAGTTGCCCTGCATTGAAGGAGTTGTCCATAGCAATAAATTCTCACATAGTGTGCTGGTAGAATGAAAAGGAATTGGGCTATCCATAGGTAAAAATCTATGGGTTATTCAGCTACCTCACACTCCTCTCTGCTGCTTCTATATTTAAGCTTGCTATAGATATTGGAGAATGTGTTTAGATGTGTATAATCAGTCTGACTATGTTAGGGGTCTTAAGGTGGCCATACACTGTACAACCATCGCAAGACCTTAGTCTTGCGATGGTTGTAAAGTGATTTTTTTTAAAAAACATACGATCTGCCCATCTTAGACAGGCAGATCGTACGCTCGATCATCGCAAGCCCGCCCCCCTGAGGGGCGGGCTTCCGATGACCGCAATGCTGAACAGGCAGCGCGTGTGTGCGCACACCGGCATTTGTATCCTGAGCACCGTTCAAACCAGCCGAAAAGCGTACGATTTTTGGCTGGTATTCTAGCGTGCTCCTTAGACAAAAGAGGTGCGACTGTACAGTAGAAACGGTTGCACACCTTCCTTCACACTGCTCGATTCACGTACGATCGTGGGATTTCTAAGTTTTAGGGATGGAACAAGTATGCAGAGCATGAGTTTAAATACCCTGACGTGATTCATTTTAAGTGTTTGTTCCAGGTCAGTATCTCAAAAATGTTAAAGCTAGAGCCAGCATTTTGAGTCTGTAGTGGTAGGATCTACAATTCTTCCAATGAACATTTCCTACAAACACTTCTTGAGGAGATTGCAAGCCAAGACGTTTAACTGGACTTTGAAAAACAAAAAGACAAGTAATGGATAGACGTAATAAAAAAAAAATAAAAAAAAAAAATGCTACAGCAAACCTGTCTTTACCCCCACAGGTTCACTTTAATGCTGCCCTCCCCAGCAACACCCTTTCCTTTTCTTCATATCCCAACATCCCAACATGCCATTCAGCCAGCAGGAGTGAGGAAAGGAAGTGCTTTGTAAGCACAGAAGTACACTAGTTAGAGCTTACATAGGGCTGAGGACTGTCTTCTTTGCCCATATGGACCAGTGCTGTCAGTGTGTCCATATCTGGAATTACAATGTATTTTCAGTCATCACAGCAGTTAGTGTTGCAGATGAGTATGTGTTGCTAGGGAAGAGAGCCTTAGAACAAACCTGTTGCTTTGTCCTACAGGGGCAATGCACAGGTTTTTTTTTTCAGGAAGGTTACATAGAATTTGTATTCTAGTTCTGGGCCATGCATGGTACTTCCAGGCACTTTTCTGGTCCTGCAATAAGCATGAAACTTGTAAATCAGACAATGGCATTCTCCATCAAAGTGATATTCAACTTGATAAATGTTTCATTTAGGACAGGGGTCTCAAACGTCTGGCCCTCCAGCTGTAGTGGAACTACAAATCCCACGAGGCATTGCAAGATTCGCACAGCCACAGACATAACTCCCAAAGAGTGATGCATCATGGGATTTGTAGTTCCACCACAGCTGGAGGGCCAGAGGTTTAAGACCCCTGATTTAGGCACTATGTTGCCAACCCTGTGTGGTTCCGAAAACATTGGCTATACAACACTTGTGACATACTTCTTTAAATAAAAGAACACTTGGATTTATCTTATCCTTTGAGTGCCAGTGATCTTCATCGATATAACCTTGGATATGCATGGGGCCATCCGAGGAGACCCAGTGCACAACCACGCTCTTAAAAAAACGGTCTCCATTGCTGTATGGTGTACAGGGGAATATATCTTTGTTTACTATTTCCATTGAGTAGCATATATATAGAGCTAAAGTCTGAGATAGAAACACTAATAAATTCAGACAAAAGGTCGCTGCTCCCAAGTTCTCGCCATAATACGGGTGTGAGGACCCTGGTGCAGGCAGCTCCTCCATGCATCAGGGGTGGCAAACTCTGGCCCTCCAGCTGTTGTGGAACTACAAGTCCCTTGAGGCTTTGCAAGATTCTCACAGCCACGGGCACGACTCGCAGAGGCAGATGCATCATGGGATTTGTAGTTTCACCACAGCTGGAGGGCCTGAGTTTGCCACCCCTGCTACATCATCCACAGCTTTGGATGTACTTAATGTGGATCTGGCCCTATGGTTCCCATATTCCATCATCTCCAAAATGATCACAAGGGAACTTGTTCTAGTGATAGGCAGACCTATTGTGACTAGCATCAAATCCTTTTCTGAGATTAGATGGACAGACTGCTCCAGCCTCTGGTGCGGAGTTTACCTGGTTATTACACGATACCAAGCATATCTTCCAAAAATTGCAGGGTCATGTATGGGGACAGTAATAAATGCCTTGCTTGTGATGCCTCAACTTTATGTTCTTCAGTTCCCCATAAATTAGGGTCGACAGCTTTACAACACCCATCTTCAGTGTTGCGCTGAATAGTCTTTGGCCCTAAACAACTTTATTATAGAAGTGGTGTACTTTTTGTTAGCCCACAACTATTTTCTGTTAATTGGGGGGGATACTATCACTAAAGATGGTGCTTCCATGGGTGGTAAGTTTGTGCCCACCTATGCCAGCTTATATAGAGGTTAGTGGGTGGAGGGCCAGATCTTTGGCGATAACTCCTTAGGTCCCAAATTAAATTTCTAGATATATTGATATCTTCATCGTAAACATAGGTCATAAAATGGGATAGAATTTTTATATAATCTGAACACCAAAGAATAAAACCCTGGGTTTATTTTTGAAGAACATAATATCCATATACATTTTTTTTTTCATAGTTGACCTAGAGTTTACCCGGTAAGGATAATAGGATTTTGGCCAAATTCAAAGGGCATAAATACAGCTTAACTCCAGTTACGCAACGTTAAGTCAACGACCCCTTGATTATTTTTTTTACATTTCCGGTTTCTCTTGTTCTCATTCTTCAATAGATCCTCCCTCAAGCTATTCTTAGCAATTCCTATTGCAAGTCTACCCAAAAAATATTTTCTCCTTGCTGACAGTTGCCATTCTGCTCGAGGACTTCACAAGGGCTAAATTATTAGATCCTGGGACAACTGGTCCACAACAGAGGGTTACAATAGAACAACCATATCAGTTTGCTAAGAATAGCTTGATGGGCGATCTATTGAAGAACGAGAACAGGAGAAACCGGAAATGTTAAAAAAAAATAATCAAGGGGCTGTTGACTTAACGTTGCGTAACTGGAGTTAAGCTGGATTTATGCCCTTTGAATTTAAAGAGATGGCCAAAGTTCACTGTGTGGGTGCAAGTTGACTCACTTCTGCCTGGTATCCTTCGATCAGCTGATTGAAGAAGCCAGTTGGAAAATTCTCATCTGGACAGAGCTAGCAGCTAGTGGCCGGTCAGAATACAAAGGAAACATCGGGGGGATGTGTCTGTCGGCGCTCATAAGCGCTGATGGAGGAATCATCCATTTTTTCATTCAGGAGTGCAGAGCACTCCAACCTCCCATGACCCAACTAATGATTTTGCCCAGTGAAGTGCGGAAGAGTCTTCCACAAAGGGTAAGGAATAACAAGGCCTTCTTATACTGTTGCCTTGCCGACCAATGCTTAAACAAGAGCACCCTGCAGATCTGAGCAGAGAAAGGTTCACCCAAGGCATAAGTTTCCCAACATCCAGTACCATGTCGCAGATAAATCCAACATCCATCTGTTCAAAGCAAACCATAGTTAAAGGAGAACTATGGGGTTAGGGCTTTTCCCCATAGTTCTCCTTAGGGTGACGGGAGGACACAAACTAGCGTCCTCCCGTCACCCTAAGCTCAGTATACCGCGAGCTACAGCTCGCGGTATACTGAGACGCCGCAGCTGAAGCGGATCCAGACAATTATGTCTGGATCCGCCCAGCTGCGTGAGTGACAGCTGGCTCTGCCTATCTAGAGGCAGAGCCAGCTGTAGCCACCCCCTCCCCCGTCCGTTCCGCCAGTCAGCGCTGGAGGATCGGGGAGGGGGGAATCCAGCCCCTTCCCTGTCACGGCAGAGAGCTCTGACAGAATCGAGAGGTGAGCGAACGCCGGTATGTATTTGCTCACTTCCCGATCTACTGAGCCGACCTGTGACAGTCTCATTGTCACAGGTCGGCTAGAACTATGAGGTGAGTGAAAAGCACTCCCCTCATAGTTCTCCTTTAAGCGTAAACGCTGGCCGCTGTCAGGGCTCTACTTAGGAATTTTAACAGCCAAAGCTTGGGAAATGAGTGCAGAGGCAAGCAGAGATTGAGGAGGAAACGCCTTGTTAGAACGTTTGGTCTATGAGAACCCAGCCCAAGCACATTGTTAGAGGAAGGAGCAGAGAATCCTCTAATTTTAAAGCGGAATGCATACCTTGGTTTAAAAAGGAAATTGTTTTCTTTAGCTTAGTTGATCTGACTGAAATTTGGCTAGTGGAATGTCTTTAAAGGAGAACTATGGGGTTCTATCTTTTCTTGATTAATGCATTCCTTAGGCTAAATAAGTAAATTATGTAATTTAATCTAATTAGCCAAAATGCACAGTAAAGCTGTAAACCCTTATTTAAGGCGGTGGGCGGGGCTAAGCGCCGCAATGAGGAGACATCCCGACGTATCTGACGGGATCCTCCCCACTGATCTTCCTCACTGTGACTGACAGTGATTCTTGAGAGCTGCTGCGCGTCCACAAATATATGGACATGCGCAGCAGCTCTCTCCTTACCTGCATGTCCCCGTGTGCCAGCCGGGCTCCTTCCCCCCCTCTCTCCCTGCCCTGTGTGACACGGGCATAATAAAAAGATTGTGGATCGCGGATGACAGAGGGGAAGGAGCCCTCTCTCTCTCTTCAGCATTTACTACAAATGGGAACGTCCATATATGGTAAATTAATTCACTGGAGATCCCTGCTGATCGGATGCTTGCCAGTCTGCAGGGATCCCCAGTGACACCATTTACCATATATGGACTTTCCCATTTGTAGTAAATGCTGAAGAGAGAGAGAGGGCTCCTTCCCCTCTCTCATCAGCGATCCCCAGTGAATTGAGGATGTCAGCGTCACACAGGGCAGGGAGAGAGAGAGAGGGGAAGGAGCCTTCTCTCTCTCTTCATCATTTACCACATATGGGCAAGTCCATATATGATGAATGTATGATGAATGATGTCACTAGGGATCCCTGCTGATTGGATGCTTGCCAGTCTGCAGGGATACCCAGTGACATCATTCACCATATATGGACTTGCCTATTTCTGGTAAATGATGGAGGGATGGCTCTTTATCCTCTCTCTCTCCCCCTGTGTTATGCTGACATCCTAATTACTGGGGGATCGCTGATGAGAGGGGAAAGAGCACTGAATGTGCAGGGAGGCTGAGTTCGTCTCTTGCTGCTGCCTTCTCACTTCAGACTCCGCCTCCTGCTCACAAATGCCAGCGTGCACGAGCTGACAAAACACAGCTGTGCACGATGAGAGGAAGCGCGGCCACAGCAATTACATCATTTGAAGAAAAAAAAAGCCGTGGGCGGGCTGGATCAAATGTTAACGCTCCCTAAGAGGAAAGGAGCTTGGAGCAGGGTTGAAGACGGACCTTTTACTACAGGTTTTGAGGGTTTTATCTGTGATGTGCTGCGACTTTAGAAAAAAGGAACGATGCTACTACAATCAAGGTAAGGGGTATTTTTATTTGCCCTTAAGTCATAGTTCTCCTTTAATTAGGAAAGGTAAGGACTCCATGTCACACTATGAAACCTAAAACAGTATTTGGTATTTCTGCATCAGATCAAGCTGGCAAAGGACACAGGTGTTTTAAACCCCAGCATAACATAAAAAAACTCCTCTGCTGCTAAGCAGGAAGAGGCATGAGCGCCCAGAGATTAAAGAGGGGTCAGCAGTAGTAGACACTGCAGGTGGAAGTGAGTTGTAAATAAGTGCAGCACTACACCAAACTCAGTATTGCACAAATTGCAAATTGGATCCCAAGTTTGCAGGATGCCTGCAGCATCAGGGCAATTGCCCTGCTAATTAATGCTAGACATGTTGCTAAAATAAAATCGATAATGCCCCTTTAAGGAAAAGGAGGTTGCCACTCATCCTGGAATACTTACAACTAGCAGAGCTTGAAGTGTACTAGAGGAAATACAGAGGTTGGCTGTAACCACAGTCATTGTAGGGGGGACACAGTAACTCCAAGACTGGGTCTGTTGCGGTCCACTATGTCCTAAATGCTGACTTACAGAGATGGAGAGTCACTGTATGCATGGACTGCTGTATGTCTGGCTATACTGGCAGAAGAGACAAATAAAACTTTTAGTGCTGCTTCAGCAAGTGCTTCTAGGTGGAGAAATTATAATGGCAGTTTGGACATAAGCAAAGCCCAGCTGAAGAAAAATAAAATAAATACACAAGTGATAACTGAATTACACAAAGGTATAAAGCAAGCCCAGAAATAAATGATTTTCCATATTTTGAAGATAAAATTCATCTGCTGTTGATTCAATAGTAAATACCACACATGTTGCCTCAGTTCCAGAGGAGAAACCTCTACACAGCATAAGCCTGCTAGTTACACACAGCAGTGATCTTCAGAGACGGGGAGAGGAATACTGCTGGCAGGTCTGGCCCGTGAACTCACAAGGACACCCCAGCCATAGTGGCCTGACCTGAAAGCAGAGTCCTCTGCAAACTGGACACGCATGGGGTAGTCGTTGTCGATTGAAGGACAGCTGCAGAGCGAACAAAGTATACCTAATAATTGTGAGGTTGAATAAAGACCAAGTTCCATTCAGTTCAACGTGTGGGTGCGTGTGCGTATTTATCACTTCCCATATCCTTGTATATTAAAGACTGAAAAACTCATCAACTGGAAAATCTGCATTTCTTGGCTGACTGAAGAAACTTCCATAATTTTAGTATCTGTTCTGAGTCTACTTGCAGATGTTGATAGTAGAAGAATCTTTCAGATGAACAGAGGAGATTAATAAAACACATTCACTCTCCTGAGGACACCAAGTGACCACCAAAGGAGATGTTAATCTTAATGCGGGCTGGCTTTCATTTCTCCTGTAGGAGACAGTATAGCCCTAGGCTGCCTAATCAAGCAGTGTCCCTTAATGTACCATAAAGAAATTAGATTTTTGTTTTTGGGTTTAAATACACACCTATTTGTTTTAGTGATCAAGATAAAACCTGTAATTTGAGGGGGGAAAAAAGACACAAAGTCTAAATCGAATTTTATTGAAAAACCATAAATACAACACAGACAAGAAAATCGTCAAGCAACTGAGTCAATTATCACAGTTACAATATGTCTCCTATCTTGGCATCAATTATCAGAAAATATTGTTGCATTAACAAGTAATAAGATTCTTTTTTTCTTATTTTCTATGTCTCCTTTTCTACATACCGAACTGTCACGCATTGGTTTGGAATCTATACAAGATATATTTCCTTTTGTTTTTAAACAGCAACAGACTGGTAAAACAGCAAACAATGTAAGATTTTTTTTTATATATATTTATATAATTTGTACATATAACTTTCTCCAAGGTCAGTATAGTTTTAATAACAAAAACTCTTTAATGGAAAACAAAATAATCAAAACAAAGTACAGACAAACACATAGTGCTCATTCACATCTAGGTGCTGGCTTGCAAGTGAAAACAATGTACTATCATTAATAAAAATAAAATTAAGTCTCCATACAGGCAGACAGTAAATGTGAATTAGCACTAGAGCTGCATCTTTAAGTATTTAGAATACAATCTGTGGGGTGGATTGTTGAAAAGGGAGCTTCCGCACACAAATGCGGATTTTTTTTCCGGCACAATGCGTTTAGCATTGTGCCGGAAAAAAAATCCTAGTTGGAAGAACTTTATTGAAGTTTAGTTGTAAATATTTATATCTACAAATTATTATAATTTTATTGATAGCAGCTAGAATTTTAAAATGAAATTATATAAAAATGTTTTCCAGTATTGGACAGAACAGGTAAGGGTTTTTTTTTTCCACCACCGTCACTGGGAGAAAGGGTGAGAGGAAACCTCCTCTCCAGGAACACAGACCATGATAAAGAGCTGACAGACATCATAACTGCTCCACCGTCTAATATGAAGAAAAAATAATTTTACTGCTGTGTCTTCATAGGGGAGATTTCTACACATTACAGGAAATGAGGGGGATCTTGGCCACAGAGGAAAGAAAACCAGTAAAACCATGACAGAGGATCTTTATCACTCTGTCCAAAATAGAAAAGAAGCAAATCGACCAGAGCGTCACCCAAAAGATATACACATGGGGTGGGCAGGGTAATGGAAACACCCAACTATATTACATACATTTATGAAATAGTGCCACCCTTTGTCAGCTGGTGGCAAATCAACTTTAAATCCAATAAACGAAAAAAGGAAGAACAGTTGGGGTTTTTGAGGCACCAGTGACTAGTCCAATACATTTATTTTTTATTGGACTTGTCACTGCCGCCTTAAAAACTCCAACTGTTCTTCCTTTTTTCGTTTATGTCTATCTAACCAGGTGTTGGCACCAAACCACTCAGAATCTGTGCACCAAAACCTTATTTTTGTTTATAACTTTAAATCCAAGAACTTGTTAAGATCTGACCATTAGGAAGGCCTTGCAAAGTATTAAAGTTTATCTATATTTTTAGTACAGTCATACTTTAGGTTAACTCTCCCTTCCCCACCACTATGCAGCCTGCTGGAAATCACACAGCCTCCTCATGAAGAGTCTCTCAGCCTGGCTCCACATAAGCAACAGAATCCCCATTCATTAGTGTTAACTCATTTCCAATAATTGAATCCCATTCATTCGTCCCAATGGCAAAAGCCTTTTCTTTAAAATTAACAACATTCTACTGCACCTGTGCAGCCTGGCAGGGAGAGCATTTTGCGGCTTTTAGGGCCTGTGTCCACAGACTTTGAGCGTGTGTCAATTGCATTACTTTAAAATGCTTCTGCGATCATTCAGAATTTAAAGGAGAACTATGAGGTGAGTGCTTTTCACTCACCTCATAGTTCTAGCCGACTTGTGGCAATGAGACTCTCACAGGTCGGCTCAGTAGATCGGGAAGTGAGCGAACACATACAGGCGTTCGCTCACCTCTCGATCCTGTCACGGCTCTCAATCTCATCTTAAAAAAGGCTTCCTGGAATTCTTTACAATAAAGTTAATAGTCTTTCTGGTATACCTAAATTGTAAGAGAAGTGCTGATATATTTGGAGAAAATGCTGCCCTAAGCTTCTTCCAGTGCTGGTCACAAGACAAAGTCCAGGCTTTTTGCCACATGATCTCTGCTGAACGGGAAGCTCATCCAATCTAACCTCCAAACCTACCCTCTATATGACCATGTAGTACCGTGTTTCCCCGAAAGTAAGACCTACCCCGAAAATAAGACCTAGCACTATCTTCAGGGATTTCTGTAATATAAGACCTACCCTGAAAATAAGACCTAGTTCGGTGGTAGGTCTTATATTACAGAGATCCGCTAGGTCTTACTTTCGGGGATAAAATGAGCCTGGATCAGCAGATTCTCCATGAAAGGTAAGTATTACAGCCCCTTTATTACTCTTTATCAGTACCAGCAAAACAGAGTATAAAGGTGCCCATACACTGCACGATTCTCGAATGAGAATCGCGGGAAATCCTGCGATTGTACGATAATCGTGCAGTGTATGGAAGGCGTGCGACCGTTTCTAATGTACGGTCACACGACTTTTGTATTTCGAGCATGTTGGAAAACCAGCCGAGAATCGTACGATTTTCGGCTGTTTTTTTACATGATCGAGAGATGACTGCCGAACGGGCCGGTGTGCGCATGCGCATTGCAGTCATCGGGGGGCGGGCTTGCGATGATCGCAAGTACGATCTGCCTGTCCAAGATGGGCCGATCGTACGTTTTTTTAAGTACTTTACAACCCTCACAAGGCAAAAGTCTTGCAAGGGTTGTAAAGTGTATGGCCACCTTTAGACTACTTACAGTCTATTAAATTACATGTAGGCAACACTTTCCTCTATAGTCTTGGAATACAAAAGATTAATATGTTTTTGTACACTGAAATGTTGTTTTCATTATTTAATCCCATACCTAAAATACAATTCTATTTATTCAGTAGTATGTGTAACTTTGTCTATCAAAAATAATTTTGTATACAAAAAAAGGCTACTACATAAAAAAATATTAAAATCCAAATAATTATTTTAATTGAACATTTAGAATTCCCTATTTCGCCAACTCCACACCACAGTTGCACAAAAAGAAAAATGACAGAAAAAGAAAAGAGGGAAATTTAAGCATTACATCAGCAGTCCAGTATTGCTCGTTTGTGAGATTCTTGATCTGCACCAGCAAATATACCAACAAGTCTATTTCTAACAAGAGGTTTTGGGAAGAGATCATTTTTGCCTTAACATACAGTACATAGAGCCAGCATACAGCATGTCATTACCATCTGTGCCACGCAGGCAAATGGCAAGTTTTACAAAAATATTGTGTTACTAAAAAAAGTATAAATAAACACACTACCAGTATTAAGAAATTTGAAACACAAAACAGGAAAAGGATTAAGAAAATATTCATAGATACCTGTAGAAAAACTGAGTCTAGAAAACCTACTTTGTGTGTGTTCCTCTATAGGCAATAGTCCGTTTTGGCCGAACGCTTGTCATAAGAGATACTGAGAGATCACGCGGTATTGCCTTTGTTCCTGCCCATTCGCACAGAATCCATACACAATCCTTAGTCATCCCTTTCCTCCCACAAAAGGTCATTCAACAGAAATTCCAAAACATTTAGAATTCTTAGATTTCGTGTGAAATTTCCAAAAATTTACAGCATAGTTTAAAAAATAAATACTTGAATATTTCTGCACAGTAATATGTCAATAGTCAGAAAATCGCTAACCGCAAAAGTTCTGTTCCTCTTAATCCTTGCCGATGATCCCCTGGCCAAAAGACATTTTTTGATAGCAAAATATGGAGTGTATATTTTAGTATTCAGAAGAGCTTTAATTATTTACAGTGTCGTAAATGGTTTCATATTTACAGCACGTGGTCACTGGGGAAAATGTTTAACAGTTGCAGCACACACCTTCCCTTTGCTCTGCTCAGCAGCAGGGAAATTACACAATAATGGAAGAGCATGTGACTTACACCATGTGACAGCGCTGGACCAACCACCATGGACCTGTAAGCTTCGACTTGTACCTTAAACAGAGTGACCTCTACTGCTTCCAGCAGCTGAAAAAATTGGTGTTGGAGCAAAGAAAGGAAAGTATGTGCTGCTGGGGGGGGGGGGAAAAAGACCATAAAGGCCTGGTTCACACCTCGGCGTTTTGGAGCGCGTTCAACGCTCTACAAACGCTCTACAAAACGCTCAAACATGAAAATCCCATTGTTTTATATGGGTATGGTTCACACCTTGCCGTAGTTCAGCCCGTCTGAATGCGCTACAAAACGGCCTACGCCTGAAAAGGTACATGAGCTTCTTTGCGGCGTTTTTGTCACGTGTTTCCATTGGGATACAGCCAAGTAGCCCTCATGAGACGTGCGACAAACACGCATATTCGACACGCCTAGGTGTGAACAGTGCCTAAAAAGAGCCAAATAGGAATCTGCAGCAAATAACGCAGACATAAAAAAACTTGAACGCGAACTTGATACCAGCAATGAAGTTAGCCATTTTGTGCCAGAACCTTTATAAAGTTCACCTGTATGGCAAACTAGAGACATCATCGAGACTTTGCATGTCCAACATACAGGAAAGCTACCTTTTGAATCACGAGGTACTAGGCTTTAGCAAACCAACAGGCTGAATTTACATGTAAGATACTCAAGCCTAAGAAACGTTTGCCAAAACAATGCGCATATAACAACCATTAAAAATGAGGTAAATATCAGTTCTAACAGTGTTTGTTTTAGAGAAATGATATCAATGCAAATAATAAAACAGCAGGAAGAGATCGAAAAGCATGCTCTACAAAAAGCTTAATTCTGCTCAATGTCATGTCCTCATTGGACAAACACCATACCCTTTGGTTACACATACTCTAAAGAAGCTTTGGTTCCAATATGAAAAGTATGTTTGGCAGATAAATCAATTTGGATCAGAACGGTTCTACAATAATCCTGGGTTGTAAATATGAAAATTTACAGGAACACGCAAAACAGATCAGTATCACAGAGCCTGCCTCATTAAGAAATAGATGTATTCAGGGTGACAGATCTAACTGAAAGAGCTGCAAAACCTGCACACTGGGCCCCATATTTCTTGGCTAAAAAAAAACACGTGTCTACCAGTACGGGCCATTGTTTGTGGCCAAAACCAAATTTCATGGCTTAGCTGTCAATTCACTAACAACCAATGACTTCACTGGATCTCTTACTGACTCAAATCCTGATCAGCCATATAGTTCTTAGAAACTAATGGATGCTCATGAACATTGGCTCTGTCCAAAAATGGCTGCCAAACGTTATGTGAAACGGCATTTTAAAAAAGGCAATAAAAAGTATTTATAACGTTTTTCATTTTTATTTTTTTGTAGAAATACATGTGAATGTGACCAGCTAAAATATATACAGGGTTATTCACAAAAAGAGTGAAGAGTTTGGAGAAGGAGGAGAAGTGAACAATCTAGAACATAGCTGAACTGGAAAGTGAGCTGAATTGGAGAATTTTTCCAAATTACTGTCCTAGATTGTTCACTTCTCCTTCCTTCTTCAATTTGGAAAAATTCTCCAATTCAGCTCACTTTCCAGTTCAGCTATGTTGTCCTAGATTGTTCGCTTCTCCTGCCTTCTCCAACCTCTTCACACTTTTGTGAAGAACCCTGATAATCTGAAAATGACTAATGGTGTAGTTACAATTTGCAGAGCCATTCAAGGTCACTGGGGAAAATGTTTAACAGTTGCAGCACACACCTTCCCTTTGCTCTGCTCAGCAGCAGGGAAATTACACAATAATGGAAGAGCATGTGACTTACACCATGTGACAGCGCTGGACCAACCACCATGGACCTGTAAGCTTCGACTTGTACCTTAAACAGAGTGACCTCTACTGCTTCCAGCAGCTGAAAAAATTGGTGTTGGAGCAAAGAAAGGAAAGTATGTGCTGCTGGGGGGGGGGGG
>NW_017307294.1:459018-513598 GCF_000935625.1 Nanorana parkeri
GGGGGGGGGCCCTGTTGCTTGGGTCAAAAAAAAACATTAATTTTAAGTCCAGAAACCGGTCACAGAATTGGGCTAAAAAGACCATAAAGGCCTGGTTCACACCTCGGCGTTTTGGAGCGCGTTCAACGCTCTACAAACGCTCTACAAAACGCTCAAACATGAAAATCCCATTGTTTTATATGGGTATGGTTCACACCTTGCCGTAGTTCAGCCCGTCTGAATGCGCTACAAAACGGCCTACGCCTGAAAAGGTACATGAGCTTCTTTGCGGCGTTTTTGTCACGTGTTTCCATTGGGATACAGCCAAGTAGCCCTCATGAGACGTGCGACAAACACGCATATTCGACACGCCTAGGTGTGAACAGTGCCTAAAAAGAGCCAAATAGGAATCTGCAGCAAATAACGCAGACATAAAAAAACTTGAACGCGAACTTGATACCAGCAATGAAGTTAGCCATTTTGTGCCAGAACCTTTATAAAGTTCACCTGTATGGCAAACTAGAGACATCATCGAGACTTTGCATGTCCAACATACAGGAAAGCTACCTTTTGAATCACGAGGTACTAGGCTTTAGCAAACCAACAGGCTGAATTTACATGTAAGATACTCAAGCCTAAGAAACGTTTGCCAAAACAATGCGCATATAACAACCATTAAAAATGAGGTAAATATCAGTTCTAACAGTGTTTGTTTTAGAGAAATGATATCAATGCAAATAATAAAACAGCAGGAAGAGATCGAAAAGCATGCTCTACAAAAAGCTTAATTCTGCTCAATGTCATGTCCTCATTGGACAAACACCATACCCTTTGGTTACACATACTCTAAAGAAGCTTTGGTTCCAATATGAAAAGTATGTTTGGCAGATAAATCAATTTGGATCAGAACGGTTCTACAATAATCCTGGGTTGTAAATATGAAAATTTACAGGAACACGCAAAACAGATCAGTATCACAGAGCCTGCCTCATTAAGAAATAGATGTATTCAGGGTGACAGATCTAACTGAAAGAGCTGCAAAACCTGCACACTGGGCCCCATATTTCTTGGCTAAAAAAAAACACGTGTCTACCAGTACGGGCCATTGTTTGTGGCCAAAACCAAATTTCATGGCTTAGCTGTCAATTCACTAACAACCAATGACTTCACTGGATCTCTTACTGACTCAAATCCTGATCAGCCATATAGTTCTTAGAAACTAATGGATGCTCATGAACATTGGCTCTGTCCAAAAATGGCTGCCAAACGTTATGTGAAACGGCATTTTAAAAAAGGCAATAAAAAGTATTTATAACGTTTTTCATTTTTATTTTTTTGTAGAAATACATGTGAATGTGACCAGCTAAAATATATACAGGGTTATTCACAAAAAGAGTGAAGAGTTTGGAGAAGGAGGAGAAGTGAACAATCTAGAACATAGCTGAACTGGAAAGTGAGCTGAATTGGAGAATTTTTCCAAATTACTGTCCTAGATTGTTCACTTCTCCTTCCTTCTTCAATTTGGAAAAATTCTCCAATTCAGCTCACTTTCCAGTTCAGCTATGTTGTCCTAGATTGTTCGCTTCTCCTGCCTTCTCCAACCTCTTCACACTTTTGTGAAGAACCCTGATAATCTGAAAATGACTAATGGTGTAGTTACAATTTGCAGAGCCATTCATCCTGCATGTACACTCATTCCGCTGTTACGGGTATATTTTCTTTCCAAGTCGAATGTAACTGATGTATACAGTACGATTAGAGTGAATCAGGAAAATGCCACTAAACAGCCACGGATCACAGGAAATAAATGATTATTTCTTCTATGAAAAAATATAAATATAATAATACCGTTCATTCATTTTTGCCCCATTTGCACAGAACAAATGTACATGCAGTTTCGCAGGACGAATGGCTCTGCACATTTTGTATAACTATGCTGCTTAGTGTGTAAAAAAAAAAAAAAAAAACCTTGCTTCTATGTTTAAAAAAAAAAAAAAAAGATATGTACATGGGGGGTAGCCATATTGGTAGATTAAATATGCAGGCTATGCTTCCGGCTTAGTAGGGCTCCACATTGCTTGTGTTGTCTGTTCACGGTGTTCAACTATATAAATATACTACAGCAGGCATGTGGAAGTTATGGTCCACAATTACAATATGCTCTAGACCAGTGGTTCTCGGCAGGCCGTGGCTTTTTGTATGCATTGACAACTATTGCTGTCACACCAGGGTACCCATGGCCCGTTTACTACTTTTATTTTTGTTCTCAGCTATGTGCGCCACCAGCAGCACGTCAGGCAGACTCCCATCCAGCTGAGTGATATCTCCAGTGATGTTCTTCTCCCCCTCTGGCTCCTGCATAGAGTTCCAACCACCAATCAATCAGTACACTTTCTGCCATGTGGCCCCTTTCCACTCCACAAGTTTGTGCAGCAACAGTTTGATGCGAGGCAGAGCCAGCACACACAATCTTTGTGCCGCACACCTGCACCACACCAATTGCTGGCCTATATGCAAGGTGCCCACGGACCGAAAAACTGCTCAGGGGTAGAGGAACGATTTGTGCTGTACCACACTAATTGCAAACTATAATCTGGATGATCAAGGCAACCATCATGCCCTGATGAACTGCAGGGCTCAGGAGACAGGTCTGACAGGGCAAGAGGAGCTCAAGATCAAGAGTCTGTCAATTTTACCTGAACTCTGGAGTTAGAGAGGACCTTTACCCCCTTTCACTAAAAAGCACATCAACATGCAGATCTACATGCTGATATGAAATCAACTTGGATTCATTAGTTAAATGAGCACATTTTTCTTTTACTTACAATTATTGTTTTTCCACTTTCTGGTCGTCTTAGGCATTAGTGATGTAGCCCATGTCTAAGAGATGCATCCTTCAAAGGTTGCCCCAGCAGGGCATTGATGGGGAATCTCATGTATAAACTGCAAAATCTCATGAGACCTCAGGGAAAGGCATTGTTTACCCCTGAGATGATGTGCATGGTCACTGCCCTAGTCACATGTGCCAGAGCTCCAGGAAGTAAAGGGAGATGGATTAATTTGCCCGTAGTAAAAATGGCCACTGTGAGTAGAATAGAGAGGAAAAGAAAAGTAAAAATGGCCACTGTCAGAAGAATGGGGAGGAAAAGAAAAATAAGGAAGGCAGAGAATAAAAGGCCTGCATTTGTTTAGAAGTCATTACTAAACATTCCTAAATGTGCCTTTGTTGTCATTTTACAGAGAAGAGTGACGTTCCTCTAAATCCTGGTCATTCTGGTGCATGATGTGTCCTCATATGTGACAAAGTTTCATTGTGAAACAGATTGAGCACTGCTGTGCACGGACTACGAGCAGACAGATTTTCTGAGGCAGTTAGGGGGAGATAAAAAGAGACTCCCACAGCTGCCAGTTTTTGCCCACCTATTGTCACGATTGTCACGATTTTCTGGCCACATGTCTCACTAATTACATATTAAGCAGCTCAGATTAGGAGCAGCTCAGTAAGGTTACTGTACTCAGATTTTGGATATTGTTGGTTTGGTTTTGGTGATAACTTTAAAGTTTTCTTCAATGTTAAGTCAAGTCTACAAACTACCTCCCAATTAAAGCAATAGTGAGGTTTGACATTCTGTCTGCCTTAACCCTTTCTCTGCCACCGATTTTAGCTATACGATGGAACAAAAACTTCCCACCTGGCCAGCTTTGTATGCCTTAGATTGGCTGCATTCATCCTTCTGCTATAAACTCAAGGTGGCTATGGTCACTGCAGCAACCATAAGTTTATAGCTAGCAAAAGGGTCCCCCTGACTATTCGTTGTAAATGAATAGCTGTCAGCAGCGGCTAAAACTTAAACTCCCCCAACGCAGCCTTCTTCTCCCCACTAAACGCTGGCTGCATGCTCCGGTTTGTGTCCCTACGGATCCACGCTGCTCTCCCCTGCCTGTTATTGGCAGAGGCAGTAGGGACCAGAGGGGCCCACCCAGAGCCGGTGTCCAGCAGGGAAGAGAGAGCAATGACAGGCGGGAGGGGTGGCAAAGCTTCAGGATGCAGAGTGTGAAATATTTGCTGATCCTTGCCTTCACAACACGAGTAATTAGTACTGATCACTCTGGTGTTTTTATATAACTGAGGAGATAGTCTTTTACAAACTCTGAAAGCTGCCGTTTACATTTTTTTTAAAAAGGTGAGAAATTTCAAAAACAGTCAGCTGAGGTCAATATTGGAACCCAGGGCCTGGCAGCTAAAAGATAAAAGTATATTTCCACTTTTGCAATCAATTTTGAGAAACCCCCTCTATATCGTGGTTATGTGTTCCCAATCACACAGCATGCCTACAAAAATATTTACAAAAACATTTTCCCTTTTAGCTGTTTGAAGCAGGAATATACATAGGACACTACAGGCAGCTCCTAGTAGTTAGAATAGAGGGCAGTGAGCAGATAAGAAGAGAGACTGAATAAAAGTTGTTTTGTTTGTTTTTTTAAAGTGCATTAACATACAATGCCATGAGGTCTTTAACCCCTAGTTTGGACAGACAGTCCTGCTCATCTAGTTTAACAGTTATAATAAAATCTGCCAGCTCAGTACAAACAGGGTTAAAGGAGAACTATGTGGTTAGTGTTTTTCCCCTTAGTTCTCTTAAGGGTCACGGGAGAACATATACTAGCGTCCTCCAGTCACCCACAGTTCAGTATATCGCGAGCTACAGCTCGCGGTATACTGAGACCGCCGCAGTCGGGATGGATCCCGACATTACTGTCGAGATCCACCCGGCTGAGTGAGTGACACCTGGCTCTGCCTATCTAGAGGCAGAGCCAGCTATACCCGCCCCCTCCCCGTCCGTTCCGCCAGTCAGCGCTGGAGGATCGGAGTGGGGAGAATCCCTGCAGGGAGCCGTGAGCAACAGTCACAGCTCTCTGCAGGGAGATGATCGAGAAGTGAGCGAGCGAGCGACGGTATGTGTTCGCTCACTTCCTGCTCTATTGAGCCGACCTGTGACAGTTTCATTGTCACACGTCGGCTCGAACTATTAGGTTGAGTGAAAATCACTCACCTCATAGTTCTCCTTTAATTATACAAACAAATCCCCCCCTTCCCCTGAACTCCCTCAAAGAGTAAGAACTAAGCAGGATTTTTTAGTCTTGGAGTTTTCAGAATGGAACATCTAAAAAAGGTAAGCTACAATTTTTATATATATATATTTTTAATTATGTTTTGTGAATGGGAACAAGTAGCAAATATAAAATAGGTGTTATCCTAATTTGGCTGCAAAAGTGGAAATACACTTTAACTTTCAAAGTCCTATAGAATATGTCAATTCGTAGGTTTCAGTTCAACTGTTGATGTACGGTGGTTGCCAAAAATAAAGCTTTAATAAGAATTAGAAAAATTATATTGTGTATTTAAACTACATTACCTCATATTTGCAACGGATTACTCCCTTTTTAATACATTTTGCATTTCCTTACTGTTATTGTATAAACTTTTTTTATATTGTTGGGGCATGGAAGGTTTTGGAAGAATTCACTGGTTTCTGGTCTCAGGTCGAGAACCACTGCTTTAGAGTTTGTGTTAAAAAACTGAAAGCAAGCATGTCAAAATACCCCCTTTTGGCTTTTAAAGTATTTGTTTGGAAAAAAAGTTTTTTTTCCAAATGTTAATAATAACAGAAGTTATTATTTTATTTTTTTAGTGCCTCAAACGTGTTTATGGTTGAAAACATATTTATGCACATTGCAATCTTAAGTAAACTGGAACTTTTTTGATGAAGCTCAAAAACAAAACTAGTATCTACTACAAAAAAATCTCCCAGAAGGAGCAAACTATATAAATCATTTATTAAAAACAAAAAAAAAGTAAAATAAAAAAGCCCTTTCAGAAAACTCAATAAGAGACATAAACATTAACCTCCAAACATCAGAGGATGACAAACCCCCATCCCACCCCCCAAGTGTGCATGGCTCACTGTGCTGCAAAACCAGTCGTGCTACAGATACAATGAAGAACATCATATTGTGCCAGAAGCTGCTTGTACATTCGTGTTCACTGCCTGTAATTCTCAATGGTTACTTTCTTTTCCACTCATAAATTAGCAACAACAAAAAAACATTTATGTGCTTCAGAGAAAACAAAAACCTTTAACACCAAACCAATAAGATGAGTTAGGACAGTCAAGTTAACATACAGTAGTCTACAGAGTGAACCATCTATTATAAAAAATAAAAAAAGTTCAATAACTTTCCATCAGACATTATACTAAGTGTAGTCCTAAAATATTCTTCAAAACAACCAAAAATGGGATCAGCAATAAATGTAAAAAAATAACTGCAGATAAAACACTGTTTTTAAATCCTAAAACTGCTAACTTGAAGGAGCCAACCTGACTCTCCTTAAACATTTTTTCCCCCAATAAAATATGTTTGTGTTTTGTATGATGCCTTACCAAGCACGTTAAGGCCCTGCTAATACCCTGAAATAAATACTTATTAGATGTAGATAAAAAGTCATTTGTGTAGAAATTAATTTCAAGTGACTTTGGAAGTCAGCTGCCTGTAGCTGTTAGAAAGGTCACCATTGTTTTTCCTCTTAACACTTTCACAAAAAGATCAAAAACATTCCTTGTTCCGTCTCTTTATAGTATAAAAAAAAAGAAAAAAAAAAAGAAAAAAAAAAAGCACTTGGTTCCTAGCGTTTCAATTTTTTGAGGTCCACAGTGTTTCAACGCGAGTTCCTTAGTCATCCACCTAATTTTTGGAACAGTGTTTTGTTTAACAGAACTGTTTTATCCCAATAATATATTTTTTAAAGCAAATTTGATTTAAGAAACATGACTTTATTTATGTCTTCTGGGCTGAGAAGTCTCCGTTTTTTAATAAGCATGGCCTGTTCACACATGTTTACGCACTCGCTTCGTGCTCCAACAGCTGGGACGGCCAACAACCAGAAGGCAAGCTTGGAAAGTCTTGTGTGTTTTTGGGTAACGGATGACCAAAAATGGAAAAGGTCAGGGGACACTTGAAAAAGAGGCTCCTGCAAATAGTCATAGACTTCGTTCTTCCCCATGCGGTCATCATCCTGAACTTTGGTTGTCTCTGACGATTGTCTGGCTTTTTTAGGAGGAGCCACGAACTCTGTCTCTTCCACTCCGTCCCTGACCTCATTAATTAATTCACAGACTTTAGTAATGATTTCTTCATGTTGGTATGGAGGGACAGGCCGTAGTTTCTGCTGAGGGTCCAGAATCATGGCAACTTTGTGTGCAGACTCGACCTTGAAGTTCTCCTTCAAAGCTTCGAGAAAGAGGTGGCACAGTTTGCTGATGATCCCTGCATCATTTGCTTTTGAGGTGAAGAGCTTCTCCAACTTAACATAAGTAGGCAGCACAAGCTGTAGGGTTGGTTTACGCTCATTGCTAAGGTCAATGACAGCTTTTTTCACAGGGGCAAGTATGGCAGCTAAATTGCTCAGTAGATGCTTGTTCAGGTTTTGGATCATGGTCAACTTTTTTGCCCGGCTATAAAATTCACAGATCTGCTCGTACCGTTCATGAACGAGCAACAGGGAGTCCGTCACAGAATTCCAACAAGGCGGAGGAGAGCTTTCCTCAAGGGAACCAAAGGTCTCCCTAACTATACCAGCAGTGCCAGCCAGCTCTTCCGTGACATTCAAAAGTTCTATGACCTCATGCATATTACGGGCCTGCAAGGTGCGTTTGTTTAATACGCTTTGTACCACAGAGTTTAATGAGCATGCAGAGCAACGTAGGCAAGTCCCAACCTTGGAGAAAGCCGAAGAATTCACTTTGCAGTCTGTGACATAGACAGTCCTGATTTCCGACATGACAAACTCGGAGAGCACATTCTGCACCCACTGGTGGATAAATTCGCCACTGTCTCTACCGTCTACGTCTTTAATTCCCAGGACATACCGTTTGATCTGATGCCCTTCCGCTTGATATGCAGTGAGGACATAGCAAGAGTCGGTACCAACACTTTGCGAGTGGCAAGTCACCCCAATTCCTAAGCAGATGTTGCCCCCTAGGGCACAGGTCACTTTTACTTTCACTTGGTTGTACATTCGTGGTAAATGTTTCATGGCCAGGCTGTTCATATTTCCTAGGATTTCATTTACAGAAAATGATCCATAGCGAGCTCCAGTGTCAACAAGCGTTTGTGCCAGTTTGAAGAAATCTTTCCCGTTGAGAACGCTCAAGGCTCCGAGGTCAGCGCACATTACTCTCAGCAGCCGTTCCGCAATATGCTGACGCTCTTTTTCGGGGAGCGAATTGTTGACAGGTGCCACGGGTGTAGTAGCAAGAGGTGCTGCTGTTGATGCTACTGCAGGTACAATGACAACAAAAGCAAACATGTTACCAAAAGAATTACTCATTTGTTTAAAATCCAATCAGTGGGTTACTAATGCTAGTCAGCAAATCCTGCAAATTAGCAAAAATTAGAAAAGTTCACTCAGTTTACAATAATCTGAGTTTTGTTTTTTCACACCGACAGAATCCAGAGAGCACCAACAAGTATACTGGGCTTGTATGACCTGAAGTATGCAAAGTTTGCCATTAATTGGTGGGAGTGGGAGGGATTGGTGCACTACAGTAGTGCCCAAAATAGGAAACTGAAGCAGGAAGCTGGTAAAATATGTATGTCAAGGTTTATTTTCTATTCTGGCCACAGTGTCTCCTTTAACCCTTTCTCTGCCAACAACATAAGGTATATGGCTGAACAGTACCGCTTCCAGCTGGCAAGATCAGTATGTCTTACCTTGGCTAATTGGAAGTAGGGAATTGGAAGTAACAGAGCAAAGCATACTGTCGGCGCCCAGCAGGGAGGAGCAGCAAGCAGGGAGGAATATGATGGGGAACTGCAGATTCAGGATGGTGAGTGAAGGATTGGAAAATAGGTATCTTAATTTACCGATCTTTCGCTTTCCTGCCTGAGCAGCGGAGTAATCAGTACTGACTTACTCCAGTGATCATTCATAATGGAGGCAATAGTAAACATACTAGCTCCTCAGTTTGTGAATTGGCAGGAAGAGCTCTTTTCCTGTTCAGTGAGTGAGGGGCTGCAGAGGACTATCTCTCTTTCTCTATCGCAAAATGGAAATATCAGGGATCATTTCACATCACTGTGCATTGTAATACGCTGCAGTGCGATAAAATGCCTTTATCATTTTATCGTAATGCACACCAACGCAGCACACAAGGTGTGGGGTTAACCTCCAGATTTTTAGCATAAGTTACTTATTTAGAGTTTTTCGTATATTTTAATTTCTTGCTGGTTCCGCCCCCTGCAATGCCGGCGCTCGCTGGGAAGGAACCCGGAAGACGCCCGAGTGTGGCTCGGGGTTACCGCTTTTGGTATGGAAAATGTACTTCCGAGCCACACTCGGCATTACCACCAGGAAGGTTATCAAGCTCCAAAAGCTGGAAAAGTGTGAATCATTCAGCAGATGCAAGGACGTCAACTTACTTGGAATCCTTTTGTCTGTACTTCCTTGAATGGTAGTGGGCAGGCAGCCTGAGCTTAGCACATCACAGATTACAGTCTTTGAGAGAACTGCCTCCCCTTGTTCCTCAAGAACTAAAAAAAAAAAAAAAAACCAAGAAAAGTTCCATAATTTTGGCAGAGCTGTTGAAGTGTATCTAAAGACAAAAATTATGTTTTAATTTTGGATACAGGCGATAAATGCTAAAACCCTGTCAGGTTTTTATTGCTGTGTCCATGCTGGGGGGTGGGAGGAGGAATTTGACTTTTTTGTTTGTTTTCGTTACCACTGTGTCCAAGACTGAAGTGATGGAGAATCCAAAACTTTGAAAGGTCATCCGAACAGGAATAGAAAGGAAATCTACCATTTGGGACACTTGCTCTCATGAAAAATTTCCTCTCACATCATGTTGTGTATCCAAGACAGGAAGTGAAGGAAACTCTCCCACACGTTAACTACTAAACCCTGCTCAGTGAGCCTGCTAAACATACAGTACACAATACCACGCTCACTTCACTGTATGCTTCCACAAGTGCACATGTGTATTATAAAGTTTAAACAAGCTAGTATAGCCCTATCCTTCTTGTGTGGGAATTCACTGCAAGTTAAACCATAGGTCTACGCAGTCTGGTCATTAAGGCACCTTGAGACATACTGTTGTTTGTATTGTTTCTTTGGGGTTGAGTCTTCCAGTTTTCCTCTGCTGGTGGCAGTGACCTGGACTGGTTGGTGGCGATACTGTTCTCGTCAGCTGAGAAAGAAGAAACAAGAGAGTTGGAATCCATAAGTGATACAGACTCTAGGCAATGTTCATATTGTCACTAGTACCACACATAGATATTGGCAAAAAGGACCAGAGACTGGATCATCCTCCACAGACATTTTTGTTAATAAGTTCAAGTGTCAAAGCGGTCCATAGACCAACTCTTCCACAAGCCATGCACTTGGAAGTTCTACTCTGCCACTCTCAGGCAGGGTAATTGTTCACTCATTGCAATTAAACAAGATACCAGGAGAAGTGCTTGGGCACATGGACATCTCTGCTCTCACCTCTCTTCCATTTCATATAAAAGGGAGTCTGTCAGAAAGCAAAATACTGTACATGCGAGAAGCCTTTGATGATGCCGCAGCCTTCCCAGACATTGCATTAGTTCTAGGACAATGGAATCCCTAAAGAGGTTCAGCTTCACTGAAAGAACTTGATACAGCCTGGAAGAATGAGAATGGCAACTACCATATTAAAATTCCCAGAAACCGATTTTGCTTTGCGACATATTTTATTCAAACTGGAAGAAATGATTTAGAGTATAGAATAAAAGCAAAGAACATCTGTTCTTCATGTGCCCCTCCATTCGTGTGCTGGGCAGGGGACATCATAGGTTTCACATCCCTACCTTTGTTACTTCCCAATATCAGCCTGTCTGTTGGCCATACAGAATCTTGCAAAAATCTCTAGTAATCTTTTCCATGCTTCCATTTAATTTTTGTAACAGAGGACAGACGGAGCACAAACGTCCACATGCAGGTGCCCTAAGCTAACTTGGAGCCATACACAAAACCAGTTGTAACCACCATAAAATAACAAACCTATACTGCATAGACACAACAGAAAAAAAAAAAAAGCTTTATTGACAAGTAAAATGACAGTGAATCGTGAGTTCTTCTCACCGGCATGTGACTGCATGTGCTCCAGGAGGTTGTTGTAAAACTGGAACTGAATCCCGCAAGCCCCACAAGTGTACGGCTCTGTGAGGAAACAATTCGGGGTTTCAAAAAGAGTTCTCACAATCCAATCGGCTTTATCATTGTATCACAGAGGACTTACAGCTATTTTTAATATTTAAACACAGTGGGAAAGCCCCTTGAAACGCCCTTGTTTCTCTGAAGACTACAGGATATCTATGACATTCTGGAGCCTTCTGGAGACGTGATACTAGGACAAAGGTTGCAATGGACTATCTACATACAGCTAATGACATGATGCAATAAAGCATCACTCAAATGCCTGAAACTCTGCAAACTAATTGTACGCTTTACAGACTGCACATTTTGTAAATACATATGTGTATCCTAATGTGTTTTATGGACAGCTAAAGAAGAGCAATGGACTTTTTTTTATTCCAACCATATTTTAATTCATTACTGACTCTACACCACTGCTGGAAGTCTGTTCCAAGCATTCATACTTTCAATAAAAATAATTATTTCTAATAAGTTTGCCTGTTCCGTCGTACGATGGAATTTCTGAGCATGCAAATCTAGAGCAATTCTAAAAAATAGTTTTTGTTTTTTTTAAATGTTGTCTGCAGGTCCCACTATGAGTGAAATATCAGGAATTGGAGAATCACAGTAAAGCTTTGGAAGACATCTGCAACAAGGAACACCATGGAGAGTCAAATGTGAAAACTTGCTTGATGGGACTTTGGTATGTTAAAATGTCACTTATTCTTTAAAGAAAAATCTTATTTACCGAAGCAACAAAAAAAAATACTGTGCTTTTGACTGAGCTCCCAGAAGGAAACTAGTATGATGAAATGACACAGCCAGATCTGGTTTAACAGAGATTGTTGTTATGTCTTGGGTTTGGTAACTTAACTTGCTCTCCTAATGAGCTTAATAGGGTCAGTATATTGTTCCTGGACTTAATGGTTGTTTTAGTGATATCTATACAATTTATAAAAGGTCACAGGGTTCACAAGCGAGTCCAAATATCCTAAAAATTGTAATCTCAGTGGGTTTGCATTTCATCATAAAAACTAACATTTAGACTTGATAAACAGAAACTAAACACTTAAAGTGACACTAAACTCAGGATTTAAACCTTAAAAATGCATTCAGGTACCGTAACTATTAACATATTTGTGTATCACTCGGCTGTAGTGGGTGGCTACTTTAGTTCCCCACGGTTCCCGTGTGTGTTGTAAAGATCCACCGCTCCAAGCTCCTGTGGTGTACTATAATTTTAATACAAATTGGTAAAGCTTGGAGTGGTGGCTACTTTACAACACATACATGGACTATGGGGAACAAAAGTAACCACCCTCCAGAAGGAAATAGAATTTTAGCACCAATTCAGAAATGATTTGAGCAGCCGATACACAAATAAGATACATTTTTATTAATAGTTAGGGTACTTGAATGCATTTTCACGATTTAACTCCTGAGTTTGGCGTCACTTTAAAGGCACTCATGGCACATCAAACTATTCACACCTCTGAAAATAAGCCCAACTGTAGCCAAAATGTTTTATTTAATTTTAAGGTGCCTCAGGGTTAGTGCTACAGTGCAAGTGGGAAGTGATTGGAAAACTCTCCAATGGGGAAACATACGAAAAGAAAACAACTTTTTTTAGAGTAGAGTGAGGACGAGTTAGAACTTCTGACAATGTTTTCATTGCTGTCATTGCCTTCCTGTCCTAGTGACAACAGCACTCCCTGTTTCTGCTACAAGCATCACCAGAACAGGAGGCAAAGGAAAATCTCCCCAATAGGGTCACAGAACTAAAAAACAGGATATTTATCTCTTTCCCACTGTATTCAAAGAAAAACATTTTTTGTTGAAGCTTGGCTTTATGACTGTATAAAGGACATCACCTGATGTGAAACCAAGGTGTGATTTTATTTACAGTACCACGGGCATTTCGCAGAGGGGGTATATTATGTAATAATAACTATAAGATTTCACAATACTGTTACCGAGAAAAATGCAGATGCTGTAAACATTTATTCCAGCAAATGTCTTATTAATTAATTCCAAGGCCAACAAAAGCCAGAGGGAGAGCAGAGCTGGCAGGAGGAATGAGACGCTTACTATAGGGTTATCAAGGAATCAGGTGATACAGTATTATTTGGCTGCCAGCCATTACCTTGCGTGCTGATGCTATCTGCAATTTCCAGGGAGTCACCGTAACAGTCAGCAACCGACAGTTATTGGGCTTAATTAGGTAAAACAGTGGAGAGATACCAATCTAACGATGATAGATAAGTCCTAGAGGACGGCTAAAATATTCAGATATCCTGAAAGGCCCAGTCAAACCAACATTTACAAAAGGACTTTAAAGAGCAACTAATGCTCTATAAAGCAGGAATTTAATAAAGTATTTATAGAGATATTAATGCTATCCAGTGAACGCTGCAGAAAGTTTAGCAACTTTACATTAATCTGAGCACTGTGTAATGCTCTGCAGAATAAGCACACCCACCCCAAAACAGGATTACTAGAAGGGCAGTATACTTCCACAAGCCTGTGCTTGTAACTCAAAACTCCCTCTCTCTCTGCTTCCTGCATCACCAATCACATTCTAACTTCCAAGGCCGATTTGTATCTGGCTGGTAGATGTGAGAAAGTTCTTGCATAGTTTTTATATCATTCTCTGTGCATATACTGCAACAAGAAGGGGTTCTGGCATCACCAGCAGGTGTGTTCCAGGATCATTATATTGCAGTTCTGGTGAAGCACAAAAACGGAAGTGTAGGGGTGCCGTCCTTGTATACATCTTAAGTTACAATTTGATCTGAAGTGTACCTTAAACCACCTTCCCAATTGCAATTTGTAGAGTAACCTTCCTAAAAGTGAGACCATAAACTAAGTTCTACTGTAGAAATAGGAGCACCTGGTTTCTGATCATGTGATCACCATGATAGCCAATCATAGTGATCACAGGTTTGGTTACAAAGGAGGCACAGTGATAGCTAAAGCTCCCAGGCTGCAACTGTTACAGTGCAATACAGTAAGTAACTTTTTTTCATAAAACAATTCCAAAATCTTTGTCCATTTATCAAGAACTTTTTTGAAAAAAATAGTATACTAAATAAAAGTTTTATATATCATTAAAACATGGCAACAATTATTTAGGTAAGCAAGTGAGTTGGTTGTCAAATTAAGTGACGCATACGGACGCTGCTAAATCTGTTCTGGGCATCAAGGCTTTCATGACTTGGTCATGAAAGGGTTAAACAGTGAAATATTAATTGTTCATGGTCGCATAGAATAAACACTTGCACATCTTGATGCATACTGGGGATAAAGAAAGATCTGGTGATCGAATTGTATATAATCACAAGACCTCCTTCTGAGGTCTATGAGCACATTATGTGATAAGGTATTGCTTCTGAAAATGATCCTATCAGAGGCTCACAAAAAACATTTCTAATTTTCTCTGTGGGCCAAAAATGTTACAACATAAATATAAAGCATAAGGCGGCACACCTTACACTCCACTGAAACCACTTCTGACTGCTTGGCCTGTACAGTGATATTGCATAATATACATCCTTTTGCAGTAATGGGTAGGGCACATTAAGAGGAAGGAACATCAGGCTGGCCATTATTTGCTGCAAGCTAGCCTGCCATGCACCCCCACCCACCTACACTGCCCCTTGTCACTGTATCCCTCAGGTCAGGTCATGGTGATGAAAAATTATTTATAAGAGGTGATGTACTATTAGCTGTATCCATCATCAGTTGGCGTGATCTGACCTTTTCATCAGATTGTTGCAGCATTAAAGCGGACCTTTACCTCTTTTTTTTTTAACTAAAAGTCACATCAGCATGCAGCTCTGCATGCTGATATAAAATCACCTTACATTCATTAGTTAAATAACTTGTTTTTCATTTACTTACAAATAGAGTTTATCTACTTTCTGGTCCTGTTCTGGCACAAATGATGTAAGTGCCAAAGTGTTGCATCCTGGGAAGGTTACGTCAGCAGAGCATTGCTGGGAAATCTCATCTCACGAGATCTCAGGGAAAGGCATTTTCCTCCCCTGAGATGATGTGCATGGTCACATGTCCTAGTCACATGTCTAGTCACATGTGCCACAGTTCCAGGAAGTACATGGAGATCTAGTAATCTTCCCTTAGTTAACATGGCCACTGCCAGAAGACTGGGGAAGAAAAGAAAAATCAGGTATGGAAAGAATACAAGGCCGGCAATTATCTAGAAGTATGTGTTTGTAGATTGCCATTACTATACGTTTCTAAAGGTGTGTTTGTTGTTATTTGAAAGATATGAATAAAGTTCCTTTTTAAGAAAGGCAATCAGAATTACAAATATTACACCTTAAAAAGTTTGACTTTACGAAGAGCCTTCAAAAGGTTTGATTCAAATCCATAAGGCACGGTTACATTACTTAGACTGGGGTTCAGTTATCTCAAAATGAATTGTCCCATTAGGCTTTTAAAAACGTCAGGCTGAAGTCAACTTTTGTCAGCCCCTAAAATTCGCACAATGTGAAAAGAAGTTTGATGCGGTTTTATTCTAAACAAAATGTATTCTCTGCAGGAAATGAGACGACATGTTGGACCCTCCAGATCTGCCTGCCTTGCCCCCTCTGCTCTCCTGAGAGGAACAACTGAACATCATTGTCCACTTATTGGTCATGCATGATTACACTAGCCCAACTATAATCACTTGTCTAGCACATGGCAAAATGTATGGAAAACGGATGGACATAGTAATTGTGGGAATTCACATAAGCATTGAGTGATTCCATAAGTACCATGTCTGTTTTACATAGCCACAACAGGTTATTTGTTATAAGCCAAGACCGACTGGGCACGGAGGCACAAGTATCACTGTGACTGACAGGTGGTCAGAAATCAAAATAACCAAATAAAATGAGCTGTGATAAAAAAGATCTGGACACTGCAATGTGTTGGCCGGAGCTGTGACAGAGGAATGACCTTAAAGGAGAAGTATTTCCAATACTTAGAGCTGCTGTCACACGTCAGCTCTATAGATCAAGAGCTGAGTAATCATGTACCCACTGATTGGTCAAGCTCATGGTCTCCAACCTGGAGAGTGGTGACTACCATTCACCACTCCCTGAAGGGATTCTCCCTCTCCTCTTCCACAGTGAGGGACAGACAGGGGAGGGGCTGGGACCCGCTGGCTCTAGAGAGGCAGGAGCCAGCTGTAAAGCAACAATTCCTTCCAGGCTGCAGTGCTGCTCCGCAAGGTCAGCATATAGTGGGCAATAGTCAATGCCAAAGAAGCGTCACTTCTTTTAACCCTTTCGCTGCCAAGCCCTCCGGAACATTTTTCAAATCAGCTGGCCAAGCCATTTTTGAATTTTCTGCAATTTTTTCCTATTGATTTGATTTTCAACTGCTGCGTTGCTAGCGTTTGTAAAAGACCCCCCAAACCATATATTTTCTGAAAGCGCAGGCCCGGTAGAATAAAAAGATGGTGATACTAAATTTGTAGGCCATCCTCAATTTCTTTTTCTGCAGCCCCAGCACTCAATGAATGAGAAGCCTCAGTACAGAGGCTTCTCATTCATTCACAAACTAATGATAGTAAAAATATTTTACTATCATTAGTTTCTGAATGGGGAGGAGCCTCTGTAGTGAGTGCTAGTCCCCATTCATAAATTCTTGAATGAACAGGCTGTGATGTAGATCAGCGGCTTGTGAGCCGCTGATGACAGCTATTAATTTAAAGGGGACAGTCTGCTGAACAGTTCTACTATAAGCTGATGGTCGCTAAAGCGACCATCAGCTTATAGTAGAACTGTAAATGCCAGGTCCGTACAGCATACTGAGCTAGCCAGCTGGAAGCACTTTTGTAGCTCCGTATGCCGTACGTCCTTGGCAGCGAAAGGGTTAAAGGGTATTTCCACTTTGGCAGTAAAATTTGAGTCCCCACTATATGTTTGTTATGAGTTAACTTTCAAACAGCATACCTACAATTCTCTGTTTTAAAGAATATTTCTTACCATTCTAGTTGTTTGGAGCAGCCCTTTGGACAGACTGAAAGCTACTCTGAACAATTCGAAAGTGAAAGGGGGATAGCCTTAGTGTTCCCTCATTAACATACAATGCAATACAAAAGCCCTGAGATATTTGACCCTTTGTTAGGGCAGACAGTGTTCAATTCTAGTTTAGAACTAATAATGAGATCTGCCAGCAGTATACAGACCGGGCCATTTATGGCAAACATTAACTCCACAACCACCTCCATAACATTACATACAAGGGAGAAAACTTCTGTTTTGGAGTTTTGAGAAAAGAGAAAGTAAAAAGGTAAGCAGCAATGTTTATTTCTAGAAGTTATGCTTAGTGAATAGGAACATGCAACAAATATAAAATAGGTGGCATCCCAATTTGGCTGCAAAAGTACAAATACACTTTAAGCTTGGCGTTACTAGATGTAACTCTACCATACTACAAGCACTCCTGAGCCCTGTCACAAGCAAGCGCTCACAGATTACCTCTGCACTACAGAAGGGCTTGTTATAAGCACTAACCAAGCTTCAACCTTTACATTTTTGTATTAACAACTTGCAAACGTTCACCAAACAGAAGATTTATGCAAAATGATGGCGTGCCTTTATTGTTCGTTTGTTCATTCTAAGCTTCCTTGAGCTATATGCAAAGCCGCCAGTCATCTCTGATACATTTGTGTATATCTATTTCTGTAAAATCCTTTCTTTGTTACATAGGCATTAAAAAACATGGGTCTAGATGCATCTGGAGCTCATTTCTAAATGCATCTGGAAGCATGTAATGCATTTCTATGGCTAAATGCACACCTAGGTGTTCAGTAGTGTCTAGGTGCATTCTTGTCTAGCCAAGTTTATCCACAAACATTATGTACTTCTCGGTACTGCTTTATGCAGCTAAACTCTTATAAATGAGTGTAAACACACAAACACATTTAAACACAGGAAAGATTGATTTGGGAATTAAAAGTTTGGTTATACTTGTGAGATGAATGTCAAATGCAGGAGGCTTGTGTATATAAGTCTTACCACTCAGCCACCTAACACCTATCAGTATGATGAGCCAATAACATTTAACCCTCCCCCTTGTACTTAACTAAAAAACAAAATCCCTAAGCTAAATTCTAACCTAACCCCCAAATTAAGCCTTAACACTAGTTAACTCTGTCTGCTGTATACTCACCAGGTGCTGGGAATACAGGCTGCAGAAATTCTGACACATAAACGGATTAAAGAATTCCTTAGGACATTTATGACTGTGGAATCCATTGTTTTACCTCTACTCAGGTTCCTTACTTACAGGAGAACTATGGGGTCAGTGTTTTCCCCCACAGTTCTCCTAAGGGTAATGGGAGGACACAAACCAGCATCCTACCGTCACCCCAAAGCTCAGTATACCGCGAGCTACAGCTCGCGGTATACTGAGACGCCGCAGCCGGGACGGATCCCAACATTACTGTCTGGATCCACCCAGCTGCGTGAGTGACAGATGGCTCTGCCTATCTAGACTCAGAGCCAGCTGTACCCGCCCCCTCCACTGCCTGTTCCTCCAGTCAGTGCTGGAGGATCGGACAGGGGAGGGGGGAATCCCTGCAGGGAGACGTTCTCATGAATCATAGGCTGAATGAGCCACAGGGATAGTCCTAATCAGTTTTACACTGGCTGCCAACAGGCATGCAGACAATACCGGACTCTTAAAAAAGAACTATGGGGTAACCTTTTTTCCCCCCTAGTTCTCTTTAGGGTCAGGGGAGGACCTATACTAACGTCCTCCCGTGACCCAAAACTCAGAATATATGCTGAGAGCACCGCAGCCGGGACAGTTCGACAATACTGCCGAGATCCACCCCGCTAGCTGATTGAAAGCTGGCTCTGCCTATCTAGAGGCAGAGTCAGCTATGCCCGCCCCCTCCCCCGTCCATTCATCCAGTCAGCGCTGGAGGATCAGAGAGGGGAATCCCTGTGGGAGACGATCGGGAAGTGAACAGATCGGCAGTATGCTTTCACTCACTTCCTGATCAATAGAGCTGACCTGTGACAGTTTAAGTGTCACACGCCGGCTCTAACTATGGGGTGCGTGTGATCCACTCACCCCATAGTTCTTCTTTAACAAAGAATAATCTGCAAACTAAATGCCAATGATGAATCCCGCAACAAAATGTTACATTTTAACAGATTTTATTTAAATAACGAAAGAAAAATTCTATAAATTAGAAAAAAAAATTTAAATTCTTAAAGAACTGAAAAATAAAATTGACCTTAAACATTACAGTTTACCTTTATACATTTTAGTTAAAGCCAAATCGTAAATAATTTGGCACAGAGTGCTTGAACTATTTTATTCCAATTTCTGTAGGTCTGGCATCATTCACCGCACGCTTTGACCTGCTATCCTGCGGTTTTCCCGGATGCAGCTGATGGTGGGTGGAGACAATATTAAGTTTTGGGCAACTCCTACATGACATTATCTTCACCAGATCATTGCAATCAATGTGGCCAGGTACAAAAACCCTATACATATCTATAAGAAACAGCTATTATGTCATCTCGCATGATAGTGTGAACGATTGTGTACACGCCCTATCAGTCTTCAACCTTGTAGGAAATCTCTGATGTGGCTATCAGTGTGATTTACAGTGCTGGGGCGGGTTATTGACTACATCTTTGTCCCTGAAGCAAATACCACAGATAAGACCTTTATTTCCCATCATGCTTACCTTCTGCTTTTCCACTTTTCTCTTCTTTAACCAGCTTGTTGTTTTCCTCTTTTCTTTTTATTTTTTTCTTCCATCCCTTCCCTGAATGGGGGACAAGCAAAAAAGACAAGTAGTCTAAAACTCGTTGGAAGGACTGCAGTGTCTGGTTTCATGCCTTGAATACATAAAGAAACTGTATGCAAACACTTTTATTTCTACTGCACAATAGGAAATGACAGGATGTTCCTTACTTTGGAGATATCATCGCTCCTACACACTTTTTACCACCACAAGTGTCCCCATTGGAAGATTTCCCTTCTATTCCCTAGCCAGTGGCTACAGGAAATTTCAGATTGTTTTTTACTTTCCATTCCAGTGACAATGGTCACCAGGACAGAGAAGTTCGATCTTCCCCATGGACACACACAGCAATAAAAACTTGACACAGGTTCTAAAAAATGTATATTGAAGGAAATTAAGCACACTAAAATTACAGAGATTAAATAACAAAGTTATTTTCATTAAGAAGATGCAACTTTCATAATGATTATTTTCATTGGAAGGTCCAGCAATATCTACACTGAGACAACAGCATTGTACGAGTACACTTAACTCAGTGGGACAACAATATCTATTAAACCACAAACTGTCCTATAGCAAAACGTAGTAAAATAGTAAATGTAACAGACATAAAACAACTGAAATACAGGCAAAGTAGAAAAAGTGCATACCAAGAGCCCTGGGGTACAAAAGTAGGGGAGAACTAGGTATCCAACAAGAAAGGGGGTCACATTTACCTGACGAAATGTTGGCCTTCTAGCTTTTCCCCACCAGGTCTCTGGGTGTAAGCTTTTTTCTGCTTTACTTGTATTTTTGCTGTTTGAGTTTAAGCATCATAATTGTTGTGTTGTATAAATATAAACAATTTATAAAAAGAAGAAACTTTTATACAGTATATATAGTTGTGCAAACCTGTTCTCTCAAGAAGAGGTTCTAACCATACTTTATCCTAAATGAAATGATAAGCTTTAGTTACACATTAACCATGTAAATAATATCAGTTGTGTTAATGTTTTGAAACCTGGTATCTATGAACAGTTTGTGATATATATATATGCACATGGGTGCAGCCATATTTGCTCATCACATATGCAGGTTCTGGTTTCTGCCACCTAGTGTTACACAGTGGTTGGACATTCACATTTCCCTCTCTCAACAAATGTCTATGGGTTAGTTTTAAAGTGACATTAAACCCTCAGATTTTTTAACATAAAACAATAGTGTAATGTGCGCCTTACTGTAATCCATGGTTGTTTCCCTTCTCTTTGCTGCTCTTCCTTTTAAATCTGTATCTGTTCTCATGCTGGGCAGAACTTCTGTTTTGCAGCAGACTGTCTTGTCTCAGGAATGGATATATGGTGTCTGTGGATATATGGTGTCTGTGTATAGGTTTGTAACCTGAGCCAGCACTACAGGAAGAGGCACTGAGCTGCAAAGGGAAGTTCTCCCCAAGCATGAGAAGACATGAGGATTTAAAAGGAAAAGCAGCAAAGAGAAGGGAAACAACCATGGATTACAGTAAGGCACACATTACAGTATTGTTTTATGTTAAAAAATCTGAGGGTTTAATGTCACTTTAAGGCTAGCCATAGACATAAAGAAGCCTCCCTAAAAGTGATGCATAGCGAGACTTCTACCTGTTGACTGTAGCTCTAGGATCCACTGGAATTCACCCTGCAGCTCCCCCATGGACTAAGGGCCCATTCATACCACATCCTGATCATCTCCAGACCAGACCAGATTGTTTCTGGACCCAAAATGCATCCTAATGTATCCCTATGCTATTTCTGCACTCTGTTCACACAAGCGCAGACTGTTCGAGACCAGAACAGAAAAATACTGCATGTCTCATTTTGTCTGGTCTGGAATATACTGGAACTCTGGGGCAGGTTCACACTATTTTCCGGACAAGATCTGGTCTGGAAAATGGTGTGAACCTGCCCTTAAGGGACATCTGTCTTCCTTTCTTCTCCTTGAGAAAAAGTATCATACTGCTTGACTAGAAATTTTCCAGCAAGTTAAAAATCACTTCCCGCCATAGGAAACATTTTTGATTGCCTCCTAGCCATAAACAGCCCCATCTAACCACAAGCCATCGTTCTGGGGAACACTAGTATACAGGTTGCAAACCGAAAAGGTTCCAGTCAATGCTGAGTAGCTGAGGGCTGGTGTTGACAAAGACTATATATAACTGCAGAGGACAGACTTGAAAACTTGAGCCAATACCAATAATACCAATCAAAAGAAGTTTCTAAATTGGTTACCATTGGTCCAATAATATCAACCACAAAATCACACAATGCTTTCTCTGGCAGCTCTTACAACATTTACAGGGGTTTTTCTTATTGCTCTTCCTTACTGAACCTCCTGCTGGCCGTACTGTTGCAAGAAATGCTTGAATAGTTGCACTTGGGTGCATATTGCTACTATGGCAATTGTGTCAATCGGCAAGATGTAAGAAGCATGCCACAAATGTGTGCCACATGTAGTACAATCTCATCAATAATTGAAAGATCTTGGTATAAAAAGAAAAATCACACAAACCTTGCATGACTGGAAACGGGCTTGTAATCATTGGGGTAGGAGATTCTGAAATGATAAACATTGACATGGCTCTCAATCCAGCATTACTGTATTATTGTCATTATACAAAACTGCCAACATAATCCACAGAGCAGCGTGGTGAAGCAAAGGACCTCACAGCAACTGCATGATCACAATGGCATTCATAATATTGAAGAACCTATTGGTTAAACCTATAATCTAACCCACTATGTACATGAAAAGAAAGGAAGGCAGAGACAAGCTGGAGAGAGTGAAAAACAGAAGAATAGGAAGAAAGGAGAGGGAGGGGAAGACAGGTAGGGCAGGAAGAGCTAGAAGGAAGGACAAGCTGGAGAGATAGAATGAAACAGATCATATAGAGAGAGGAAGAGACAAAGAAAGGGGGGAGAGGACAAGTTGAAAGGGTAGAATGAAAAAGGATAGAGTGAGGGAGAGAAAGAGGAAGGGGTAGAGAAATATGTAGAAAAGGGAGAGAAAGAGGAAAAAAGAGGAGGTAATGAAAGATGAAAAAGGGGGAGGGAGCAGTCAGAAGTGGGAACAAGCTGGAGGAAAAATAAAAGAGAAAAGTGGAATGAAAAAAAGAGAAAGAAAAATGAATGCTGGCTATACACTGCACAATCTCCTTTAGAGTCACCAAAACTATATTATACAAGCACAAACCTGAAATAATTTATTCAATATCAAATCAGTCAAGTCCTTGCATGAGGTTGATGGTAGATATAAAGGAGATCATACAATCAGATTATATAGTGTATAATCAGCCTAAGACTCAGGGAAAAAAAAAGAGAAGGAGAGATAGAATGTTCTAGAACTCAACCATTCAATTACTCCCTATTCCTGTAGGTTGCCCTTCCAATAAGCAATAAGAAAGCAAAGAAAAGAAAACGAGCAAAGTAAATGGAAGCAGATAAAGGGAAACATAATGAAAAGAAGAGGTAATTAAAAAAAAAAAAAACTGACCTTTTTAAAAGAAAAAAAATAGTAAAATCAACACCAAAAACATTTTAAAGTTGAACTCCGTGATAAGCAATTGTTTCCTTAATGCAAGAGGCATGTGTATTCTTACATATCTTTAGGCCTTGTTCACACCAAATGCAGAGCAGATCCGGTCAGGTTTCTGCACACGCAGTGCAGTGGGTTGTGCCGTGTTTTTGATGCGTTCCGGGCCGTTTTTGGTAAAAAAAATAAATACATTTTTAAAAAGTTTAACATTGGCTTTCAGGCACTTGCATGCGTTTTTGATGCGTTTTTAATGCGTTCCAGAGCAGATAAAATAGGGCTTGCCGCAGTTTTTTCACCTGCTCTGGATCTGCACGCTGCGATGTGAACTGGAGCTCAAAATACCATAGGAATACATTAGACGCAGTTTTGATCCGGTCTGCACCTGCTCTGCTCTGGATCTGCTCCGCGCTTGGTGTGAACAAGCCCTTAGCCTTTTCTTCCAGATCTGTGCAGTAACCCAGTGTGAAACTTCCCGCCTGTACAGGAGCTTCCTGTAATAAAAACCAGTCACTGCTGCTCTCACTCCTTGTGCAGGGTGACTGGTCTTGTATCCGCCCCCTCCTGTCATTTTCTTCAGCCAGCCTGTACTGGGTGGGGTCTACTAGGCCCCTCCCATGGCTCAGCTCTCTGTACAGGCAATGTACAGCACAGTGATGATATTACTGATACTTTCACAAGGAAATATCCGGATTTCCAAAAGCATTTGGTGCACACAAAGTAGATTCATATCCTTGGTGGCTATTTAAATGAAAGTTTTCTGCAAACGTCCGATGGTGGCTGGTAGTGGATACTGGACTTTTCACATCATCGCTGAACGTTGCCTAGCCCTAAACTGCGTCTTTCTCCAATGACCACTATTTATAATGCTATAATGCTATACTTTGCTGGAGGCTGTTTAAAAAAAAAAAAAAAAGTTCTTCATTCCTCGTTTTCTAGTGTGTTCCCACCATGCTCTTCCCCCCGCCCCCTGCACTGGCGCCACCATCGTTCTAATGGAGGCACCCATGCGCACTCGTCCCCGCAGCGGCAGTGTGCATCCATAGACACACACAGCCCGGTGGCAGGCCACGCCCCTTCCTTCTTTGGCTCCTCTGCCATCAGTATCCTCCCCCCACAACCCGGAAGTTCGGGGTGCGGAGGATCGCTTCGGGACCGGTAGCGGGGACGAGCGCAGCTGACAGGTAAGTGTGGGGGAGACTGGGGTAGAAAAAAGGTGCTGGGCTGTTTTTACCGTAATGCAGTGAATGCATTAAGGTAAAAAACGCCCAGAACTTAATACTACTTTAAGTCTACCCAAAACGGATATTTTAGCTGTGGTTGGATGCTGCCATGTTGCGTCACCCGATTAACTGATTCACTCACTGATTAAAGGAACGTGAGGTGAAAACATGGCACTTGCTGAGGCCACTAAAGAGAAGTCTTGCTTTACCTGTAGCCTGAAGCAGCAGGATTGAGACTGCATGTTTGAAACAGATGGTATGGTAGGGTAGTGGGGATATAAAGCAGTGCATATGCGATCAGGATTCAGGGCTGCTTTAAAACAATATACAATTAAGTATAAAGAAGAATTCCAGGATGACGGGGCCTCTAGATTAAGGTAAGTGCGATAATGTACATTACACTTACCTTTGTACCTCTGATAAAGATCTTCAGATGAAAAGTTCAGAAGCCAACAGGCTTTCACCTCCAGCACTCTGCAGACAGCCAAGACCTTGTGACATCCTCATATACATTTACAGGAATTTCTCGGACTGGCTGCAAAGCAGAATGCCAGGAGTAGAAGCCTTCCAGCTCACTAACCTCATATATAAAGATCTTTGAATTCCACATTTAGAGACCTCGTTAACTTCAAGCTCTTCCTTATACATTTTTAATGAAGATAAAAAAAGGAGCATGGGGTGTTTTATATAAATGCCTGGAGTTTTGCTTTAAATTTGACTTCAGCAGGCATGGTTTAAACATCTTTAAAAATAGCTATAATTTTATGTTACGAAACAATGACAAATAGCTCCTCTCAGTGGCCAATTCACCATTTTACAACCCTTGAAAATCCAACAATGCTGCAAAGCATTTCAGGCATATGACATCACTTAACAGCACCACCCAGTGGTGGAATTCAGTATGATCCTTCAATTTAACAATGTAGTTACACACATTCAGGAATAGCTTACCTTTCTGCCAACTGGCACCCCCTCCGCTTCCTCCTCCTCCGGCCATATCTGACATCCCTGCACGTGTCCGACTGGAGCCAGCTGCTAATACAGTTCCAAGTTAATAAAACTCCACTGTGCACTACTTTTATGGCTACACAAAATAATCCCACGCAACTGTCATGTTTTTGGCAATTTCTCTGCACATTATATGTAAGCGAATCAGAACCTGTCACGATCAACTGCAGACATTGGTTTGTGAGGGTCTAAGGGACTGCACTTGCAACGTACACAGTACAAGTGTCATCCAAGGTTTGGCCTCTCATTTCATTAACTTTGATTAGCAGGCTCTTTCTGAAATTGTGATCCTTGACTCACATAAGTAAGCTAGTTGACTTTTGCTATTTCTGGCCATCAATGTTCTCTCATCATGGGAGCGGATTTTGTTCTGGATGGTACAGGCTTGCAGCCTAATTTTTATTAGGGGCTTTGAATTTCTCCTAAAACAACTTATTATGGCTATGATACAATGCACTGGCTCATTACTGAATTTTAACTTAAAAACATAACTAGCTAAAGGTTGCTGGTCCACTGAATGGCTTAAGAGGAATGTGTGCAGTAGTGGTGCATGTAAGAATTCATGTGACGGTGCAGTAGCTGCATGTGCCACAGTGTGTGTTGCTGCAATGGTGTTAAGTACACAAGTGTTCATATTCGGGATATCTGAAAATGGCACTTATACTTAGCACTTGTGTGTTCCTTTTACGACCTACCTGATGTGAATTGTGGTGGTCTCCAGTTAAATGTCAATGCTACCATGCATGTGTGGTAGCATTTTGGGTATAACTGAAAATAATACTTTTTTTTTACGAAGTTGGCAGTATATTCTTTTCATGGAACCACATCCAAGTGTACGCTTATTAGAACTGAAAAGAGTGATGACAGCGCATTTGCTCTACTGACGAGGTCATAACATGGACTCACTACTGTGCATGCGCCAAGCGTAGGCACCATTTTGGAGTAGCAAAATTGTGCCAGTTCATTTTACATGAAAAATGCAGAAGTGTACAGTGTGGTGACGGTGAGTGCAGAAATGTGTGGTGACTACAGAAGTGTGCAGCGCACAGTGGCAGAGTCGATAGAAGTGCGTTGGTGACAAGCAGGAATCTATGTGAATATAGTGTCAGCGACCAGGGTCATACATGTCAGTGCCGTGGCAGTGAGCAGTATCTTGTGCGTCAGTGTGGTTGCAGCAAGCAGAGCCCTGTGTGTGATGGCGTTAGCGGGTTCATGTGTGTTGGTGAAATAATTAAGTGGAAAAGTGCGCTGCGCTCCAAGGTTCAGTGGAGAGGCAGTAGAGTAGTAGTATGGTGCCAGCAAAAGAACAATAGGAGGTGGGGTGGGTGTAAAAAAGGAGGTTAGAAGGCACGTTAGAGGGGCAGTAGGTGGCTAGGGGGTTAATAAGGGTGCAGAAAGGGGACAATAATAGATGGAGAAGTAGAGGGCCTTAGAAGGGCAGTATAGGAGCAGTAACAAGGCAGTAAATGTGTAAAAAGGTATTGAGGGACGGGGGGTAATCTGGAAGTTAGCTGTGAAGTAAGATGGTAGTGTTCTGGCTGCTCCAGTACTTCCACTTGCAGGAGCACAGGGCCCCTGAAACCTTAATCTCCTGAAGCGTCCTTTAAAATAGTAAAGATTCTCAAATTCTTTAAAGAGCTCAATTACATCTAATTACAGCTACTGCACAGGCTGCTATTGTCGCCACCATTTTGCTCTATCCTCAGGATCCTTGCAATATTAATGGAAACCACATAGGGGTTCCACATTATTTGATGTTGGCCGTGGGTGGCTTCAATGCATATTTACAGCAGAACATAGTAGCTGAACATAGTATTGGTGTTAGAGACTGGAAGAGGGGGCAGGCACAGCAGAGGAATGGGCACTGTATGGAAATGCTGGTGGCACAGAATTTTGATGTGCATGTGGCAAATCAGATGCCATTGCTATGGCACCCAGCTGCCATCTTGAAGTTCAACTTGAAAAATAAATGCACTTTTACTTTGCATGTAATCTTTTTTTTTTTTTCCTTTTATTAAAATGCGTCACCACTATTTTAACTCGGCTCACCTTAGCAATAGAACCCTGAACATTATTGTACACTTGCAATCTATATATCAGATGGGGAAAACAAAGTCCATTTTACTTTTTGTATTCTTCATTTACAATAAGTATAGGATTATCAGCAGAGCTGGGTAGTGTTCCATGCACCTACTCACCACTGGAATGTTGGGAATTGCTGTTAGCTTCCTCATAGTGGTTGGGCTGTTTTGCTTCAATTTCTTGGTTAAATGCACTTTCTGGTAAGAAAAATTTGAAAAGAAAAAAAAAAATTAAAATGCATTTTTATGGGGAGTACAAAAATTAGTCTATTGGGTGGAGACATGAAGCCCTTAACCTTTGGGTCATACCACCACCTACAGAGGGACTGAACACTAGCCAGAAAAAAAAACTGTAGGCCAGCCCAGGTCAACCTCCTATTACCAGCATGCCTCAGTTTTGTACCAAAGCAATACAAGGAGCATAATCATAAAAATAGAAGGATGTAACTGGTGTACCTCAACCACTAACAGGTTTAAGAAAACAGAACTGGAAGGATCCTGCACACAATGCCAGCATCAGATGAGGCCAAAACAACAACCTGGCATAACGTAGAGAACATGTGAACAGAAGACCAAGTGGCAGCCTCACCAAGTGGCAGCCTCAAAAATCTGATAGTTGCTTGTAAAGCCCAAGAAGCCCTCACAGATCTAGTAGAGTGCATCTTCACAGGAAAAAGCATGGGACCTGTTCCTTGAGAACATAATGATGGCCTGTCTAAGCCACCCAGGAATGGTGGGAGAAGAAGCTGGGGTACCCATCAGGAGAACATTTGGGATGAAATAAAATGCAATCAGTCTTTCTAGAAGAAGCAGTGGCTGAGAGACAGTTGCACAGCCTGAACCACATTGAATGAAGGGAAATTTACTTTTGATGAACCAGAGCCAGAGGGATGGAAAAACAAAATCCTGGCTAAGGATATAGGCCAAAAAGTAACTAAGAAGGAAGTCCTGTGCCTTAAAGTGACATTAACTCTAAAAATGCATTCAAGTACCTGAACTACAAAACTGTAGCTTATTTGTGCATCATTCAGCTGAAGACTGTCCTTCCTGCTGGAGGGTGGCTACTTTTGTTCCCCATAGTCCCTGTGCATGTTGTAAAGGTAGTCACCGCTCTAAGCTCGCTCTGTGATTATAGCCCTTATGGACTATAATCACACATTTAGTTTACTAATTTGCATTGAGAATGTAGTCTATCACAGGAGTGAGCTTGGAGTGGTGGCTACTTTACAACACACACAGGGACCATGGGGAACAAAAGTAGCCTCCCTCCAGAAGGAAGAACAGTGTCTGCAGGAATTCAGAGATGATTTGAGGATCTACAGCTGAATGATTCACAATTAAGCTACAGTTTTGTTAATAGTTCAGGTGCTTGAATGCATTTTTAAAATGCAACTCCTTAGTTTAGTGCCACTTTAACACCACCTTGTCCCTGTGCAAGTTACTTGCATGATAAGGCTGTCAGTTCAGACACTTGCCCTGCAAAACTGAAGGTTTCAAGGAAAATCACCTTATGGTGAGAGTACAAAGAGGAATGTATCTAATGGGTTCAAACTGAGCTTTCTGAAATGCAGAGAGAATCAAGTGCAGATCCCAAAGAGTCACTAAGGAATGGAGGGGGGAGCCACATGGGAGACCCTCTGTACAAAGGTCTAAATTCAAGAGAGTGAATGGACACCTGACCCTTGATAGTGATGAGAGATAAAGGCTGTGTATTAACTGTATGTCAGAGACATTTTGTGTAGCTGCAGAAAGGAGAGGATTCTTCCCATCAAGATGCTCCTGGGGAAGAAAACCTGAGACTTACACCAAGGGAAGTAGGTCTTCTACGTCCAATGATAGTCTTTGCAAGAAGTAGACTTCCTAGCTTCAAGCATCTCGGGAAACACAAACTTAGAGATGACTCTTCACCTGAGCCTGCTTGGAGCAATTTGGCAGAAGTGAAATACCAGACTTTGCAGGTGGCTTGGGAGCCAAGCTTGGGGGTCTTGACATTAAAATTGTGGGAGTGAAAAAACAAGAAGGATGCTTATTGACAGAGAGGGAGATGACTTAGCAGTAGCATCCTTGATATTGTTATCAAGAGCTGGTCCAAAGAGACGTCCCTCAGACGCATCATATACTTCTTGCACAAAGGTTCCTTAGTCCAGCACTTTAGCTAAAGTGCCCTATGCATATGCACCAACATGGGGCACATACAAGAGATTAGATGGGAGACTTTCAGCAAACTTTCACAAATACAGTCCTCTGCTCCATTAGTTCAATACTAGGATCAGTTGTAGAGCAGGGCCTGCCAGCAAGAACAGAGTTCTGGAAAGTGCTCCAAACCGCTTATCAGTTGGAGCCTTACAAAGACAGGTGCATCCTCCACTGGTATAGCAAGCGCTTTGTTAAGGTGGGAAACGTTCTGCTCCACACTGGGAATGGACAATTTCTGAATAAAATCCTCACAAAACTGATACAATGCCAGTGAGCACTTGGGGGAATCAAACAACCTACAAAGTTTCTTCAACTCTCCACAAAGAAGAAGTTGGTGAAAAAAACAAGTCTTTGAGGCCTAAGGAGTTGTAATTGACCCAAGACAAGAAACAGTACTCATAAAAGCAACAGGCTGATCCGCTAGTTTCAGAGGCACTGGACACTATCACTAAGACCCAAAACATCTCCTTTTATTTCTTGAGTAATAGCAAAAGACTGCAACTATTCAGGGATACGCTCATCAGTCAAGGACTTGAGTGTCTCAGAATAAAAGTATCTGCAGCCCATGGCTCAGAAGCAGCAAAGGCCTAGAAGAGTGCCTGTTGCCCCTGTGCTCCAAGTCAGCAGATAACTGGACCTGGAAAGAGCTCCACAGCTACCATTTACCAGACTGCAGTCTGAAAAGCAACCCCACATTGAACCCAGTAGCTAAAGCTCACGTTAGTACTATGCCAGCAACATCCAGACCAGCGGAGTCAAGAGCAGGCTAAGGATGACTATGACAGAAAGCTGCCGTTAAGAAGGAAACCTCCAGCAGCCAAAAACAAGCTGTTAAAATTATAGGTTAGGTTTTACAGCAGCAGAAATACGGAAAAGGTGTTCATCCCCCTAGAACACTAGCAAAAAAACAGAGGCATGCTGGTAATAGGAAGGATTATCCTGGGCTGGCTTACAGCTCGTCAGTGTCCCATTCCTCCTGTAGGCAGCAGTATAACCTGAAGGATTAAGGCTTGCTGTTTCCCCTAATAGCCAGGTAAGTAAAATCCTTTCTGCCATTATTTTTAGAGAAATGTTAAATTCAAGTGGTTGTTAAGTTCACACAATGACTGCAAACCAAATGATATCTGCTACGGTTCCACGTGCAAACAACTGAAATAATGTTACAAAATATTATGTATTTTATGTATGTACTAATCTCATTTAAAACAGTTTGTTGAAATATAAGCATTACAACAATACATAAATATCAAATGTTCATCAAATCTAAAAAAAAAATCTGCAATGTACTGCCGATGTAATCCCTTTTGTGAATGTTACCTGCGCTTTTGAGTTGCTTTATCTCAGATTAACCCACAACAATGTAATAAGCTTTGTCAAACCATTAAATCATTTTAAGTGATTGAAATACCTTTTTGACCACTGTTTCCTGTGCTTGTAGTAATTTAGCCTGAATTGTGACAACTGGCATTTGCCTTCCAAAAGTCATATCTATTTTGTATACTGAAATCAGGTAATGATTGACTGGGGAGGCCTTGAATACAAAATGGACTAAAGCAAAGTGTACGAGCTACCCACAACAATTGATCAGATTTCTGGTCTTATTTTATCTGCACAAAAAAAAATAAGACATCTGGAATTTGGTTCCTGTGGGTAACCGAACATGCCAAGCCAGAGTCTGTCAGCAGTAGACTGGGTACTATATATTCCAAGCATCCAATCAGCTTCAGTTGAACCCACCTCCTTTTTCTGGGGAAAAACAGCCGTTCTAGCAACAGTTCCACTGATATTGGACTTGCAGATACATGGCTTTTTGCATGTTTTTCGGTGAAGATGCCCCAACATTTGTATTCTTGGAATAAAGTTCTCAAACGTTTGAATTGTAAATAGAACTGTGTGCATACATGAACAAAAAAATCCAGCGACTAACTGGCAGAACGATGGCTTTGTGGTTAGAACAGTGACCCGACAGTGCTTAAATCCAGATTAGATTTACACCAGCAACACCATCTACATGGAGACTTTACATTGCCCCTGTACATGTTGTGCCTGTGAGGGTAGAATGTTTTTTTTCCACAGTCCAAAGACATGTAAGGTAAAGACAAGCCTTTTAAAGCAACCTGTACTTTCCCCATGTAGAGCAAGCCAACTGGTTTGCATTAACACCACCATCAACAAAATTCCCCTTTCCTTTCCTACCGCCGCCTATCTGTTCGGCTGCCATAAGCAAAGAATACACCTGGCACTTTAGGGTATGTACAAGCAAATGACTCAGCACTTACATAGTCTGATAGTCTTCAGACACAAGACTAGAAACTAAGAGCTTACATTAGGCTTCCTTCCTCACTCCCAGCAGCTGAACAGAGTAGGTGTAGGGAGATGGGAAAGTGAGAATACAGGTGAAACTCGAATAATTCGAATATCGTGCAAAGTTCATTTATTTCACTAATGCAACTTAAAAGGTGAAACTAATATATGAGATAGACTCATTACATGCAAAGCAAGATAATTCAAGCCGTGATTTGTCATAATTGTGATGATTATGGCTTACAGCTCATGAAAACGCCAAGAACCCCAAATCCACAACCTCAAAAAAGTAGATTATTACATGCAATCAATAAAACAAGGATTGTACATAGAACAATATTGGACCTCTGAAAAGTACAAGCATGCATATGTACTCAGTACTTGGTTTGGGCCCCTTTTGCAGCACTTACTGCAATTACTTTTGCACAATATTCTAATTATTCGAGTTTCAGCTGTATGTTGCTGAGGAAGGCAGCTTAGGCAAAGCACAGGCTCATTTTAAAGTGGACATCCAGGCAAGTTTTTATATGCATATCTGAAACAAATAGGTAGAGTCTTATTTACCAAAAGATTTGTAAATCTGTTCAGCTAGTTCTGAGGTTCAAGCACCTTTGCCATACTGCAAAGCCAAGCAGATGACACCTGTGGTTGAGCAAGAGAGCTTCCTGCGTTACCTTTCACCTAGATCCTGCTTAATTAACAATTAATCAGGACTATTAGTTCTGCCCAGTAAGAAAGGAGGAGGTCCAGGGAGACTAATCCAGGACCAGGAAACCCTATGGTGAACTGAACCTGGCTATAAAGGGTGGTATAGGTGTGTGAAACATAAGAATGGCTGAACAAGAGAGTGAAAACCTTGTTTTATCCTGTTATGTGATTTATGTGATCAATACAGACTTTTAAAGTGGACACTTTGGTGTATACCACCTATTTCGTCCAATGGCATTGGTGTAATTAATAATTTGCTTAAAGTTTCCACTTAAATGTACTGAAATAAATACATGTGAGCTGCTTCTTCCACGAAAGTATTTGTTCGTCATCACATTAAGGTAATCCCTCTGATCTCATTTCCTCTAAGCCTAAGGGATCTCTCTGGGCCTAAAAACATCTTAGGGCAAAGACAGGCATTGTGTTCCTACACAGGTGGTCATCAGAATCTTATTGACTTTAATTTGGCTTGCAGCTGCATGCGTTTTTATGCAAAATGCAGCATTTGACCAGTACACCCATTGACATGAACCCTTCATTGACAGCATTGAGCAGTGCAGTTGAATCTGGTTATGGTACTAACCTCTCCCTCTCTCAGTCTTATATCTGCTATGTAAGGATTATGAAAAGCAAATATAAATAAAGATTCTGGGTGCTTACAATGGCTGCATTTAAAATTGCATTTGATAGTATTTAAATGAGTACCTGGCTGGAGTAAAAGATTAAAATGAAGAACCTGCTACAACTGTACATACTGTATATGAATAAACATTTTTTATTTATAAATGTGGTGTTTCCTAGAAATACAATTACATGGGAGTCCCTGACTAAGACGTTCAAATGGCTTAAAGCTGAATTCCAGGCAAACAAGTAAATACACCATTGGGAGCGGTTTTACTTGCCAAATGATTTGTATTTCTGTGCACGCAGTCCTGAGATTTACACAGCTTTGCCAGACAGCAGAAACAGGCTGGAGACCTGATTTTTCTCTGCTGTAGGTAAGTAAACACAGCCTATTCTCCTTCCTGCCTGTAACTGGACAGTGAAAGAGTAGAAGCAGACTGATTAGGTCATCTCTCTGCTCTCACCCTGTCAGCACACATGACTGCAGGACAACCTGTTTGGCCCTCAGTGCTACCCCTTTCTTTCCCAGCCGGAGTGCTGCTATAGAGGTGATTACAGGGAAGCCCAAAATCAAGTAAAATTCTGTTATCTAATGTTTTTAGCAAATTGCATTCACTGTTTTTGTTTGTTTTTTTAATATCTGCCTGGAGTTCTGCTTTAGGTCTCTTGAGAACTGTCTTGTTTGGTGTGTGTTGAGGCAACTTTAACATCAAACTTCAATGTTCAGCAACACAGATATCTGCCTTAGCGGGAGGAGGGCCGGCAGCAGCCTCAGGTGGAAAGGGTTAATGATTATACTCACTGAGAGGAGTGTGCAGTGCTACGTGTTCCTGGTACGGAGTGTAATATTTGTACTGTTTGCCGCAGAACTCACACATATAATTACCGGTTTCTATGGAAGCAAAGAAAAACAAAAATGATAATTTTATATCGCCTTTTGTTCCTCGAGAAGATACCGATTCCTAGGTGGCACAGGAAGCAAATTAAGAAAAATCGATTCCTTTCTCTTTAAAAAAACATTTCAATCTTTCCAAAAGTCTTCTTTAACAGGTGTTCAACCATTATATCATAAGTGGCCATCTTCTGGCTGCACTATTCGCATTCTAGGATAGTTTGAAGAAATACCATTGTAAACAGATAGTGGCTACAGAAAACGCCACTTCTGTGTTTTGTGTCAATTCCAGAACCTGCAGAGACAAATCAGTAAAGACCTATTTCCTAACCGAGCATAGTACTGGGCTTATTCAATCATTTCTGGGAGAAGCAAAGCACTTGGTGCAAATGGCAGGAATGCATAGCAATTAGTACTCGCATAACGGAAACTACATCAGATAAACTCTGACCAGGCTGCCATGGCTAAAGCGCTCTGCATTTTGCTCCTTGCAGTGTTTTGCTGAATAATAGTAGCCCATAAAAAAGACCAAGAGGTCTTTTAAAGCTCAGCTGAAGTATCACAACATTTTCTCTTCTTATAGTCATGTACCCCACGCGCATGTTATCATATGAGACTGTTTTTTGCTTAGAAAAAATTACACATATATTTTTTTCTCAGGGGAAATACCTTTTCCTGCTCTCTCCCCAAAGCTCTGTGATGGCAGAGCTGAGTAACAGCTACACCCTTAGGGCTCATTTACACTGGAATAGGCCCACATGTACAGCTCCGTGCTGCATGCAGGGACGTACCGAGCAGCTCCCGGGAAGGACGGGTGCTGCGTGTGATTAGTACGCAGCCCCCGTCCTTCTCTATGGGACTACGCGGTCGTACGCCCCCCTACGCTCACCTCAAGTGCAGGTCTGTAGGGGTGCGTGTTTCCTGGCTCGGACGCAGACAGGATCCTTCCCGTCAGCGTATGAGTACGCTCACCCGCATGGATGTGCAGGGCGGGTGAGCGTACGGGCGCGTAGTCCCATAAAGAAGGACGGGGGCTGCGTAGTAATCACACGCAGCACCTGTCCTTCCCGGGAGCTGCTCGGTACAGCCCTGCACACGCGGGCCAATTCCAGTGTGAATGAGCGCTTAGGGCCCACTCGCACGAGATACTTTTCATTTCATTCTACAGGCACAGCGGGGTGCAAGTATGATGTACTGCGAATAATCCTGCTGCGCTGAAAAAAAAAGTAAGCCATGCCTTACTTTTATTCAGTGCACACAACCATGTTCCTACCGCAACATGGTGGTGTAAAAGGGCACTATCTGTTACAAGGCACATTGCCTTTTCTTGCATTGGGGCTGCTCTAAAACCAACCAGCGCAGCTCCAACACACAGATGGTGTGAATGGACCTTTAATCACAATATTTGTACTGCAGAGAAGGTGTGTCAGACCAGGTCTGTTACACAATGCTGATTACTGACTGCAGTGTGATTCACTCTGGTACCTATTGGATTGTACTGTCATATTTAGACTCGCTGCACAACTACTGTAATAGGATAGTGGAAAGAAGACTAGGAAATTCAAGGTTGGTACAACATCTATCTTAGGGCTGGACAAATCCCAGGATCCAGGTAGCCAATGCTCCCTAAAAATAATAGCTGGTGCCCGACTTTTAAGGTTCTCTCTAGGGATGAACAGATACTAGTATCGGTGCCAATACCGGAACTTCCAGTCAGAGGGAGAGTTCCTGAGAACGTGGAGCCGGCTTCCTGGCAGGTAATGACTTGCCACCTGGCTTCTCGATTGGCTGGGAAGCCGGCACCAGCTCCATGCTGATTGGCTGGGAAGCTGGGCTTCCCGGTCAATCAGCATGGAGCCGGCCAAACAGCATGGTGCCGGCTTCCCGGCCAATCAGGAAGACAGATGGTGGATAATAACTGATTGGCTAGGAAGCTGGCTTCCCAGCCAATCAGCATTAAGCCGGGCCAAACAGCATGGAGCCAGCTTCCCGCCCAATCAGGAGGGCAGGCGGCCGGTAATGACCCATCTCCCGGCTTCCTAATTGGCCAGGAAACCGGCTTCCCGGCCAATCAGCATCGATCCGGCCATACAGCAGTTTCGATGCTGATTGGCCTGGAAGCTGGCTTCCCAGCCAATCAGCATGGAGCCGGCATCCCGGGCAATCAATAAGCCTGGTGGCGGGTAATGACATGCCAACTGCCTACCTGATTGCCCGGGAAGCCGCCTCCATGTTAGCGGAAGAACCGGTATCGGTAAGTACTGAAAGATAAATATTAGTACTCATACTCGATACTGAAAAGCCGGTATCGGTGCATCCCTAGTTCTCTCTAGTGGCTGTCCATAGAGCTGGCTCCTAGAAAAAATCCTGCTGGCTCCTGGATTGGACAGATTGACTCCTGAATTCCATATTAATTTGTCTAACCCTGATCTATCTGATTGCATATCTATTTCTGTCACTTCAAATAGGTCTTTAAGTGTCAACATGGTCCACCTAATTCTTGAGGACCTACAAACCTCTGCATGGCCGGCCACCAGGCTACATAGCTTGATGATGAGGGGATAAAGGGGGCGGTAACTTTCAAACTACTGCTTTCTTTCACTGGTTTCATGCAAGCTGTATATTTTGATCTAGTATAATTTAACAATATGGTAATTTTTAGGTCTGGTTGCAGCAGAGAGCAAGGTATACAGCATCTGCCTTCAGGCTCTCTCTGACCTTCTTAATACCTTCTAGCAAAGAAACTCCTCCATTTCACAGGCCTAAAGCACATATTCACCTTTCCCTTGTCTCCCGTCTCCTGGCCGATGATCGAGTGGTGGTGGAGTAAAAGAAAGGTGTACTGCTGGGGAGTGGAGGGGGGAGCAAAACTACCATATTGCTATGCCCAGCATGAGCAAACTATTCAATATCTCCACACCTTTCCTACACTGACTACATGAGAGAGCAATATCATATAGGGGCAAGGTCTAAAAGTTTCTCAAATCAATTTGAAAATGCACCTTTTTTTGGCAAACATGTTTTTTGAAATTTCTGTAACTTGCATGAAACTAGTAAATATACTAAATACAATTTCAAACATATTAGGACTGGTAAAGCCAAATCAGAACATTGAATTCAGATTTCTCACAGCATGGTAGAGTAAGCCATAGCTCAGGGGTAGACAACCTTAGCACTCCAGCTGTTGTGGAACTACGGACCCCACAACGCATTACAAGGCTCTGACAGCCACAGGCATGACTCCCAGAGGCAGAGGCATGATGGAATTTTTAGCTTCATCACAGCTGGGGTGTTGAGGTTGCTTACCCCTTACATAACCCCTTGCCCTCCTTACCATCTTGTCTTGAATTGTATTGTAATGTCTTCCTTATATTGTAAAGTGCTGCACAAACTGTTGGCGCTAAATACTATGTAATAATAATAATAATAACCAATGTAATAAAAAATGATTAATTTGCAGTTTAGGAACACAAAGCACTACAATTGGGCAACAAGGACACAATTTAAATCCGGCAGACTAGGCCCAGCTTCACAGGTTCCTTCTATACACTAGTGATTAGCCCTATACTATGGTCTTACTGCATCTCTTCTTTGTCTATCCAGTTATGTAAAATGAAAGCATAATAACATTTAAAATAATAATACTCATATAATATTTAAACAAAAAAATTTGAGTACAGTATTTTTTTTTTACAGTGAGTCAGCCTATTGTGGTGTAGGGAACCACATTGTGCATTAAAAGAATAGTCACAATAATGCAGCTTATCCGCTATTATTATTATTAGGTTTTATTGTCATTGTTAAAGAATGAGGCAGCTATCCATCGCATGTCTCAATAACATCAGGTATCTATTTTAATAGATAATTGGAAAATTAAAGTGCATGTCTGGGCAGAATAAAAACAAAATATTCAGTACAACGCCCCAAGTTTTATCCCTTTACTAAAAAAAAAAAAAAGCACAAAAAAAGACCTTTTGATCATGCCAGAAATAATCCAGTGTGCTCGTAACATCCTGTTTGAGTGAACAGTTCTGTCTCTGCTGCACTGTAATTCCAAGCAGTGCCATCAGCCCTGCCTGAGTTCCTTTCTGTAGACTATAGAACCCTAGTACCCATCGTTATTGAGGTGAGGAGAGAGGGAAGCATTCCGTCAACAAAGAATAAGTGGGCACGGCTGATAAGACTGCTTGAGGGCACTGTGTGGTATTGATCTATGGGAAGTTCACTGGTTTTCTGGCAGAACACACACTTGTTTGTAATTGCATCATTTTTAAAGGGATAAATAGGGGAAATGTTCATATATTTCAGAGATGTACTAAATATATTTCTTTATTATTATTTGCTCAGATATACACTTTAAGCTGCAGACTACCAGCGTCCCTGTCAGTTAACCTAATCTACTGGTTTAGAATGGCCATGCAGTTATTCTTGGTGATCAAACTAGGGGGCCACTGTAAGCGTACACGCTATAAACCAAGAACTCCTCCATACAAGGTGCGTTGCGCTTCATCAATGGTGGCTCAACACAAGGACGAATAGAAAAAAAAAGGTTTTCTATGTGTTCTGTTCACACCATACAGATGTTGCAGCATGTCTGCATTTTTTTGCAATGCACCGCAAAACGTGTTGCAATACATATAAGCTCGTCACAACATGTTGTATACACAGTTGAATGAAATGTCCTTTTGCGAACATCCAATAAGGTTAAAAAAAACTGTAAACAATGCAATGCTTTCTTATAAGGCACACTTGTTGTATGGACCATAATGCGTGGCCACTGGTGTGAATGAACGCTTACTGAAATTTGCAGGTATGCTGCCATTACTGCCATGATTGCTAAGTCTTCGGCCTAGGTGTAGAATTATTATGTTCACATGAAACAGTTAAAGAACTACTCCAAAATGTTTTTAAAATGCGAGATAGCCCCACTGCAAGGGTTAAAGAGAGGAACTTTACCCATATCTTCAAAATAACAAACACACCTTTAGAAATATTTAGTAATGACAACTTACAAACCCATACTTCCAGATAACGGCAGGCTTTTAATTCTTTGTATATCTTATCTTTCTTTTCTTCCTCAGTCTTCTGAAAGTGGGCAGGTTACTAGATCTTCCTTTACTTCCTGGAACTCTGGCACATGCGACCATGCACATCTTCTCAGGGGAGGAAAATGCATTTTTCTGAGATCTCATGAGATTACAGATGAGATTTCCCAGCAATATTCTGCTGATGTAACCTCCCAGGATGCAATGCTTGGGCACAATGACATAATTTGTGCCAAAGTGGACCAGGAAGTGGAAAAAAAGAAATTGAAAGTAAACTAAAAATATGTTTGTATAGATAATGAATGAGAGATGATTTCATATCAGCATACAGATCTGTATGCGGATGTGATTTTTAGTCAAAGGGGGTAAAGGTTTACTTTAAGTGCTCACTGTGGTCTAGGGGACGCAATAGAGAAGAAATACTTACCTGATCCTGGGTACTACGCTGTGGCAGTGACCGCTCACCTCTCTCCCCTCCAGCAATTCCCCACTTGTCTGTGTATTATACCACAAATCCCCAGTAAAAAAAAACGCACCATTTTTTTGCCAACCAGGTTATCAACAGCCAGAAGCTAGCGCTATTTTAAGGAGTGGAAATCTTGTCTGTTCATATTCCTGAATGATTTTTTTATATGCACACAAACACACAGACAAAGAAAAATCACAATGTCAAATGATTTATCATGTATGCATCAAATTCAGCTGATCCGTGCAATAAAACCTTTAGCAAATTTAAAAAAGTACAAAATCACGTGTTATGCTTCCTGAACTTATTTTATATTTTGCTACCAAAAAAATAGCAAATGCATAATTCAGTCAACATACAAATGTGTAAGGTGGGCAAGCTCCGAGCTACAGACACACACATAACTATAAGTACACATATATTTTAAAGGTTTATCTATCCATCTACCTAGCTAATGGTCTATATATCTTTAGCCACATAATACGTCCCTCTAAAGTAGGTTTGTCCTTACGTATATCGATTTTAAATATTTTTCAATGTATTTTAAATATAATAAAATTGCGCTCTAAAATTCAAAAAGACAAAAAAGAAAAACAAAAGCAAATACAAATGAGGAAATAGTGGGAAATATACAGCAGGAATCCCACTTTTGTGAAACATACTTGGACCAAGTTTGACAAATGGTTCAAGGTCCTCTTCTTTTCCGTCTCCTGACGTAACCATCATATGGATATAGGTGTCTAAAAAAACAGAACGAAAAAAAAAGAAAAAAGAAAAAAAAAAAAGAAAAAGTGCATAAAATGTGCCAAATATGTTCTGGAAAAAACAGGATATGAAAACATGAAAAAAAGAAAATAAATGAAAAATGTAAAGAGAACAGACTATCGCCAATGACAGGTTGGTCCCCTAACCATGGCTGAATGAGACCTTAATTGTTAAAGTGACACCCTGACCCACCTACCTTCCACCTCAGTTTTACAGATGTTGGAAAGAATGGTTCAAAAATATAAGCCCAAGGGTGCTTGGAATTTTAGAAATCTAGTTTAACATTCCTGGGTCACTGTGTGAGATGCCATTTTTGTAATCTAAGCCATATAAAAACAGATGGGGTAAACAGAAATCAATTCACCAATTACTAGTGATTCTTTTCACTGCTCCCAAACCTATACACAATCTCTTGCACCAAGGCCTGATTTATACTTTAAAGCAGTGAAGCCTGTGCTAAAATGTTGATACCTACTGAACAAATCAGAGATTAGCATTCATGTTCTAATCTGCAACAATGAAAAATGAATTCTGGTTTCAATGGGCAGCAGATTCAGTCTTCACAAACCAAGCCCCCTGGCTAACATTACCTCATCCATTCCACGAGCAATGCAACTTATAGCCACAAGATGGCAGTGGATGCTGAGATTGTCGGAATGCTGAGCCTTAAAGTGTATTTCCACTTCTGTAGTCAAAATTTAAAAACGACTTCTCACCTTTCTAGTTATGTATTTCTAGCTAAATATAGTCACATAATTCATAACAACATGTAGCTCCAACTGCCACCTGCAATGCACAGTCTCCAGGGACAGACGTGGGTCTCAAAATAAACAAAACTTAAATATGACTATAAAGGGGAGAGAGGTAGGTGGGATATTTTGACACACACACGTAAAGTACAGCTATTACAAACCTAAAAAGATAATCCTCAAAAAAACTATATTAAATTAAAATATTAAAACTATATAAACCTGCCAAGCCTTTATGTAAAGCCAGTCTCATGTAAGTGTACATTCATTTCAGGTTATACACACCTACTAAAAGGTTTTGGGAATACTATGAAAGGATATCAAGCACAACATTTTGTGTCAATTACCCCACAACTTTACTGTTAAGACCCACACACTATAGCAGTGATCAGAGGGTCAAGTTTATGGAACCAATTAGTGTCCCACTGACGTTTTAGGGTGACTAATGCCTCAACTGAATCTGATCATAGAACCCATTAAGTTTCACAAGGATTCTACAGAAATCTAAACTTGTGGGTTCGCCAATGTATTAAATAAAAAATGGGATGAGGTATTTCCGACTGTGACTAGGCAGGCTGGAAATCTAAAATGATTGTAAAAGCTGGTCACACATGTTCCAAACTCTTATAAGGCAACTCTGTGTACACTTTCACTGTTAAAATTGAGGCCTTTAAAAACTTCATCTTACTAAAAAAAAAACAATAAAGCTCACATTTTCAGGGTATGCCTAATGCTGATTGGTGGCTGAGACTCCAGTTCTTAGCATGGGCAGGTTGATACATAAGGCCCTTTACGTTTTGCAACAGTCAATCTAATCATAGCAGATGTGGCCAACTGGTGTTTCCATTGTAAGACTTAAACAGTCCATGGGCACACAAGACTAGAGTGGATCTCAATCACAACCCATCCAGAATATACTAAAACCTTCAGCCAAAGTGCACACATATAAGAATTATTAAAACCTTTGTCATTTGAAGAAGCCTCCTTGGAAAGATACTAGTTTCCAGAAAAAAAGATTTGATACTGTATATATGTATAAACTTGTCATCCTGAAGCTGTTTTCATACTGCAGAAAACACAAAGTGATGTGTGCCAGAGGAACATTCCAGAACTAAACTATACAGCTACAGGACTCCCTGAAAGATGGCCAGCGGTTCTTCATTCTGTGCAACAGGCCAAAAATCTTTCAACTTTATTTACCAATCTCCTCTCTGATAGCCATGTTTCTCTGCCAGTTTAGTAGCTAGTATTAGAATACAGAATGAGACTTTAATTGTAGCATAGGTACAAAAATGAAACTTCTGCTATCACTAGCAAGCCTCTGAAAAGTCATCGATCATATGCATCCCTTGTGAATAACACAATATTTAAAAGAAAATAGCCTTCGAAGCTACATTTGATATTAGAAGTGCTTTAGCATGGGAATATTTAAGCACAGCTGTTGCCTGCACACCACAGGTGGTCATTTTGTTCACTTAATTTAGAAGAACACAGCCTGTTTACTAGGACCTAGTTAACAGATAAGCTGTTTCAAGGTATTAGGACCTTTATGGGTCAAATCATACTTTATCGTCATAACAGGCTGCATTATAAAAATAATTTCCATTGATTTTGTATCTCAGTTATGTCATCAGTGCCTAAATGAACTGATGACCTAATCTTTAAGAATATCTTACTTTACTCTGTTGATTATGTTTGGTTACAACAACATTCTCATAATGGTTTGCATTATGTAGCCACAGATACCTGTGGTCCTTAATCAACAAAAAGGATGCCTTCCCAAAATGGATTCCTCTATAGTTTACCTACTGCATAAAAACAAACTGTTATCTAACTGTATTATGCATTACTGATGGCAATGGTTCAGAAGACACTAATAAGCATATATACCTCATATACATTTATATGTTGGTGCCTCTCTGAGTGTTAAGGTCTTGACTTCAGCCAAAACTTTTTCAAGTATTTTCTCAAGTGGGAAAGAGTTAGGATTTCTTTCAGGTTTTAAATACTGTTTGCAGCCAATGGAAGTTTTTCTTCTCTTCCTGTTCTGATACCTTAAGGTGAAGTGAGGATAAATCTCCCTTATGGGAACACAGACAGCAAAAAAATCCTGGCAAAGGTTCTGAACCGTCCTCAGTTTAGTAGAAAACTTGCATTTCTATATAATTTTTTAAAGGGACACAAGGTAAGTAGTTGTTCTGATACGACTGGGGGATATGCTGCCATCTTTTAGGAGGAATTGGACACTGGCAAACAAAAAAGTTGTCAGCCAGTTATAACCCCTCCAACATCCATTACCTACTTAGAAGACACTGATAAAGAGTCTACACCTCATATACCTGGTGCCTCACTGATTGAATGTTAACTTCAGGCCCAACTTCAGTCAAAATGTTTTTACTCGTATTTACTCGAGTAGCAAAGGACTTCTTTCAGGTTTTAAATGGGGAAAAAAAACAATTGGCCAGCCAGTTATTACCCCTCCTACAACCAGCATGCTTCAGTTTAATTCTAGTGTACAGGGAGGATGGATGTCTTTTCTCTTCTGAGAAAAGTTTTCCACCTTTTGTTTTTTCAATGAGCCTTTTTTTAAAGAGATTTAGTTTTTTGGCAATAAAGACTTTATCTACCTGCTGCTAAGCTCTGCATGCAGCTATCCATCAGCTAATCCTCAGAGCTGCCTTGGAGGCCATATCTGGACCCTGCTGGATCGAAGATTGCAGGGCTACCGGGAAATGTGAGCACTGTGTTAGTTAGGTACAGAGCCGTGTAACAGCCCTTCGTGTGCCCAGTTTTTCTTGACTCTTATATATGCCACATGTTGCTGAGTGTTGGGATCTACTACACTTTGGCATATTTTATTGTTGCCAATATGTCCCTATCCTGTTTGTTTAGAGGAAAGGCTTAATGTGCTAAAAAATTATTACTGCATCAGCTGAAGAGCAGTGCGGGCACCCTAGTACTGTTACTGGAGAAATCTCGCTGAAGTGTTAGTCTATGTAACAGCAATGCAAAACACACTTACTGTGGATGCATTTTGACAAATAACATCTTTTTAGCGCTTCGCTAGATAACTTGATTAAGGACGTTACTTGTGGTAAAAAGCAGTGGCGAGAGTACTAATTTACCTCAGGAGAACTCTAAACCTTCAAAGTTCGGCTCCTGCCTCTGAAGCCAGTTTCTTTAGTATCTCCCAGGCGTCTCACTTAAAGCCAAGCCTATGGGAGGGGCCAACTGCACTTCCACTGCAAACCTTGGGCCTTCAAATCCTCCAAGCCTGCAGATAAGGCCTCTTGAGCATGGAGGAATGTCCCCTTACTTATTAAAGTGAGGGGACATCTGTTGGCCTTGGCAGACAACTGGTCAGAAAGCAACTTGGATGCCTGGGTAAGCTCACTCCTAATTCATTATGTCCAACCTGCCTGTGTCCCTGCCCAGGCTAGCAGATCTTGTAGATCTTTTAAACCAAGGAGTCAATGCCATGGTCCCCCAGCAAAAGAGTTTCAGAGGTTTTACTCTAACCTTTTTACTGTTTCAAAACCAAAAGAGGGCATTCACCTCATCTTAGACCTGGAGACTTTAAATGTCTTCATTCAAACTCACAAGGAATCCATCAAGTCTAGTCTAGTCATAGACGTTAAGGATAAGTACTTGCATTTCCTATTTTTTCCAGCACACTTTCATTTTGCTGTGGACACTTAACACTAGCCCTTCCATTTGGCCCATTGTTTGCATCATGTGTATTCACTAAGGTTCTAGCCCTGGTGCTGGTCTTATGACACTTTTAAGGTATTCCCATAGTTACATAACTAGACAATCTACTATTAAAGGAACAGTCAGCTTAAACTGAATGTAAACGTAAGTGGACAATCCAGACCTTTATAAGGTTCAGCGATGGACTCTATAGTCAAGGAACCGACCAACTCTATGATTCTGCATAAGAGTTCTGGTCTTGATGGTAGCCGTCTTTGAAGCAGTCTCATTTGCTCAGTTCCACTTCAAAGCAACATTCTGTCATCGTGGAACAAATTGGTTCAGTCTCTAGATGAACCAATTCTTCTGACAACAAAAACTAGGTTGTCTCTAACCTAGTGGCTCAGGAAACCAGCTCTGGACTTGAGAAAATCCTTCCTACCACTGTCATTGAAGGTCACAGCAGATCCAATTTTGGACTGGAGATTCTGGAACTACATGCAATGTTGCTATTCTTGCAATGCTGTTCACCCAGACTTAAAACTCATGTGATCAGGACTCGGTTGGACAATGCCATAGCAGTGGTGCACATCAACCATCAGGAAGGAACCAGAAGTTTGGCTACAGCAGAAAAAGGATTATAGAATGGAGAGAACTCCATGTTCCAAACTTTCATCCCAGGAAATACTCCATGGGATGAATTCTGACCTTTTAACAATTAGGTCTGGATCAGCATTTGTCCTTGAATACCTTAAACAGTCAAATCTTCGCCCTTGAGATCTTATTCCAAAGGCCACTAGACTCTTGTTTTTGTTCTTTGCTAAAGACTTCTGTATAGGGCTCCTCTAAAGTGGCACTTCCTGTTCAACCTCCTGTGACACCGTGGGATCTAATTTGGCTCTGTTAGCGCTTCAAAGACTGCCCATTATACCTGGTATATTCCCCTTTCCACTCTTACTCACGAGGTTGTGTTCTTGGTCACTATCACCTCTGTAAGATGTATATCTGAGCTGTAGGGATGCAACTAACGATTATTTTCATAATCGATTAGGTAGCTGATTATTTTTTGTGATTAATCAGATACAAAAAATATACACATTTTTAATTCAATATTATTAATTCCTAATAAATATTAGTAATTATTTATTAAATGTTATTTAAGTAATAAATATTATTTATTAAATCTGATTAATTATTTAAATGTTGATTTGATGCATATACAGTAAATGTATTCTTTCTACATACAGTAGCCATCATCCCTGGCATATGTCACAGAAAGAACTCCTCTCACCAGGAGCTTTTGTTTGGGGCAATCCGATTAGCTGCGCGCTTTAATCCGTGCCCTGACACGAGGTATCATACGTGTGAGCTGACTGGCTAGAGATGATATTTTTCAAGTCGCAACACTTTTGATACGGTACCACACAAACGCTTGCTACACAAGCTGAGGGCACTTGCCTAGCTGAGCATGGGAGAGGATATTGCTAGACACACTGCCCATGAAGCTCTGCGCAACGCCGCTTCCCTCTGCTGTACACGGCTCCGTGTGCAGTGTGTCACGGGCTTCCCAGGCTTAATTATGGTCACTGCTCACTAACATGCTTGCGAGTGAGGGGGAGGGTGTGAGGAGCTGAAAAGCAGCCCAACTAATCGATAATAAAAATCGCTGACGATTTTCATTATTGATTATTATTGACTTTTTTGATTAGTTGTTTCAGCCCTACTGAGCTGACCACGTTATCCTGTAAAGAGCACTTTTTAGTTTTGCACATAGATACGGTAGTATTGAGGCCTAGAGCTTCCTTTCTTCTCATCTTTCTGTCCAGCTCCAGTACATCATAAGGCACTTTCCCTTCACTGCCTTGATGTAGTTCGTGCTGTGTGGGTTCATTGGTTTCATTGGAAAGACTGACTCTCTTTTTATCATTCTTGATGGTGCTCATAAAGGGAAGCCAGGGGGGCGTGGTCTGCACCACGAGACTGATGGCAGCCTGAGTTGAGAGCTCCGGCCAACAGGGACCCACACGAAGCTACTTTAGCCCCTTTTTTGGACTAATATGAAGATCGGGCAGCTGGACTATCAATCCAGGGTCCGGACACCCTCGAAATCTCGAACGAATAAGCACGTTCCGGACATTTTCAGGCCCCAGAAAGCGGACGCTGGGGTATCGGGTTCAACCAATATGGCGCTCGCCCAGACTAGGCTTGAGAAGGGTAAGACGCCGCGAAAGGCCGAGGAGACTGCACCCACCTCTCAGATACCCTCTTACCTACAAGACCTCCCGACTAAAGCGGAGCTATCCTCAATGGCCTCGGGCATCAAGGCGGCCACGGAGCTGAGACGGGACATCCAAGATGTTGGACAGCGCATGACGGCAGTGGAGTCGGCAGGCCGCGGGAGAGACATGGCGATCCGCCAGCTCCAAGGTCAGGGCGATGCCACAGCACGTAACCTGATCGACATGCGGAGGCATCTGGAAGATCTCGATAACAGGGGGCGCAGGGCCAACATTCGACTCAGGGGGATCCCTGAGACAATCCTGCCTAATGCTATCCCAGATGCACTGAGACACATCTTTAATGATTTACTGGAACGCCCGGCAGAATCCCCCATAGAACTTGTTAGAGCTCACAGGGCCTTGAGACCCAGAGCCGCAGCCGAGGATATACCCAGGGATGTCATATGCTGCTTGCTCAGCTTCCCTCTGAAAGAGGAGATCCTTCAGAAGGCCAGAACCAGGGAAGCGGTTCTGATTGAGGGATGTTCTGTTACGCTGTTCCAGGACTTATCGGTGATTACGCTGCAGCAACGCAGGGCCTTGCGCCCCCTTCTAGCCTGCCTACGTGACAAGGGCATCATCTACCGTTGGTGTTTCCCGTTCTGCCTCGTGGCAACCTATAGGGGGCAGACGGCTACGATCCGCCTACCTGAGGATATACCAGAATTCTGCAGCCGCTTGGAAATACCAGAGGTCCAGATCCCTGACTGGTATGCGGACCTCAGGCGGGCACCGGAAGCCATGGAGGGACCTGACCAGGTGGATTGGGCGACGCCGCCCCGTCTACGGCAGGGGGAGCCCGGAGGAGCTGGGATGCGCCTGCGGAGGCAACGGAAACAGCGTAAGGGCAGAGAAGAAGAAGCCTCCCGTCCCATACCAGCGGATGCCAGTAATCTTATCTCCCGGTCGCCATAGAGGGATATGCGGTCTGCCTCCGACCCATAGGTCAAGAATGGACACCCACAGCCCCATTTTTTCCTTTTTTCTACACTCACTTGACGTTTTTGATGTTGCAAGCAGCCAGTTTGGAGCTGCGCGAAGGTATGAAACATCTGACCTCTCATGAGGGACCTCTGACCCCACTGATAGATAACAAAGCATTCCCACCAGGTTCTACAGAGGAGTTTATACGCCAATGGCAACCCCAGGAATCGCTGAGAGCACACACTTTTTTCAAACACCAGAAATTCCTAGACAGAATAGACCTACAGGAGATGTCCAGGTGTGGGCGGGTACCCTGGTGGTCGTACTTGCAAGTACGGCACTACCTATCTGCAATATTGTGTGCAGCTAACACTGGGGCGGATTGTACCATTTGCTGGAGACGTCGTTTTTTTTTCTTTTGTTGTACCGTTGTGTCCTGTATATCTTTGTGCAAAAAAACAATAAAATACAAATTTTTAATGGAAAAAAATAAATAAAGGGAAGCCAGCTTCTCGTTCCCCTATTTCTTAGTAGTTCCGACAGATCATTATTCAGGCTCATGGTCTTAAGGACAAAGTTCCAACTTTTCCTGTCAAGGGGCACTCTACTAGTTCAGTGAGAGCCTCTTGGGCTGTTATGCATCATGCCACTATCCCTAGATTTGCAAGGCTACCAGCTACTCCTGTTTTCATAGTTTTACCAGGTGGATGTTCAGAAGTCATCTGATACAAGCTTCAGATGTAAGATCCTTCACATTGTTCTTTCAGTTGCAAGCAGTTCTTAGTTTAATTCTGTTTTGTGTTAGCATTTTGCTTGTTGTGTTGCCAACCCCCTTAGTTGGGCTGCTTTTGAACTTCCCAGTCGTATCAGAATAGCTACTGCTCCGGTTTCCCTTAAACTGTATTTACATTTTTGCAACCACAATGGATTAACACCTTTTTAAAATTTGATACATGTTCCTATTTACATAGCGGAATTGTCACTTTCTCTATTTCTGAAATCTCCAAAATTTAGGTATTTTCATTTCTGTAATTTCAAAAGAGGGGGCTTCAGCTGGGTAAAGGCAGATAATGCTTAACAAAATTCACCCTGTCTGTACTGTGTTGGCTGATTTCATTTTTCAGTTATAAACTAAATTTGAACACTGTCTGTCCTAACCAAGGGTTGAAGATCTTGGGACAGACTCACTTACTAACCGTTCAGAATAATCTTGCAGTTTGACCAAAGGCCTCCTCCACAGAACCAGCTAAAACTTAAAAAAGTGGAACTACACTTTAGCGAAAGATGAAGAAAACAGTATTTTTGCACTTACTGTAATACAGGTCTCACCCTTCTGTTTTTTGTCTACTCCTAAATACTGCTGTTTCTACAAAACTGAGGCATGCTGGGAGTGGCAGGAGTAATCCCTATCTAGCCGATGGGGTTTTGTTTGCCAGTGTCTAATTCCTCCTAAATGTGGCAGTAGAATTATATCAGATTATATCAGAATAACTACGGATTCTGTGTCCCTTAATTAACTTTATGGTAAGTTAAACAAAACATCATGTTTTATTGCTGTTTGTGTTCCCATTGGTGTGTTCCCATTGGGGTTCTGCCCCTTTGGAGATGGGACCAGACCTTGTCATGGGACTAGGTCTCTGACAGTGGCCCCTGGGGGGAATCCTGGACAGTCTTCACCCTCCCAGTGGACATACCCCCTATGGGGTCTTCAGAGACTGAGCTAAACCGGCAGGTGGACCATGGCTTTGGACATGCATAGCACCCTGTGGCTATATGCCAACATGAGCAATCCATTGAGAATCAAGTACTTGCAGCAACTACAGGCTGACCTTGCATAGTGTTTCTGGCAGGGTCTGGGTACAGTCCCCGGGGTTTAGCAAAGGAGTGCCAGCCTGCAAGCTACTAACTTGTTCCTTGATTATAAGGAAAAATTCCTATGAAAAAAATCCAAAATGTAAAGGAAAAAAGGTTGGTTTCTCTCAAAGCAGACAGAAAATGTGCATCGCCTAAGGACACTAGCAAAAACTGAGGCTTGCTGAGAGTGGGAGGGGATTATACTGGGCTGTCGTTACAGCTTTGCTTTACCAGTGTCCAACCTCCTGAAGGTGGTAGTATAATCCAGGGCTCTAAGAATACCATTCTATATCCTGTGATGCAAGTTTAAGATATCCCCTCATTGTTACTGTATCTAAAGGTGGCCACACACTTATCAATATGATCTTTCAGTGCAACTTAACTGATCCTACTGAATAAGAATCAAACCATTCGATTAATTTAGTGAGAAATTAATTAACTTCAAGTCTTCCAAAACATGGCAGAATTTTAATTGATCATTTCTAATCAGTCTAACAAATATTTGTATGCGAACCGAAAACTGATCATAGATCAGATAAATTAAATAATAATTTTTAATACATCGTTTACATTTATAACCGATAGATGCTTTATCGATCAATATTTTTAATCACAAGTTTTGGAAAAATATTGCGTTACTGCATCGCTCAATATATTAATACATGATCAATTACACATTTGTGATTGCTCATATATAAATCAATGACAATTCACTACTTGTATGGCCACCTTAAAGAAGATCAAATATTCAGGGAACAAAAACTTCTCAAATGGGAACACAAACTGCAATAAAAAGTTGACAGGAGGTTCTATTCCTTTCCCAGTCTATAAACAAGACAGTAACAAGAGTGTATAGGCAACAGTTGTGATCTGATAACCTATGGCAACAAAGCGAATTCTATCTAGTGCTCTAAATGGAAAGGTTTGGGTTTAGCTTTGAGCTACAGAGCATTTTGTAAGTGCAATCATTTTTTATGCTATAATGATCAGTAGGTCCCTTGCATCCTGGGCTACCATGATATATCTAAATTACATTTCCTACCTCTGAGCCGCGGAGGTGTGAATACTTACCGTCCACTGCATGCAAGTCCCTGTGCTCTTGGAAACAGCTGTAATATTTGTACTTTTTGCCACAGATGTCACACGTGTAGCGAAAATTGTCTGTAAGAATGAAAATATGTATGCTAGCACGTTCAGATGAATGATTGGACACAAGCACATTGACAAGCAAGACAGCAACACAGCATGTGAGAGGCAGATGACATTATACAGTCTGTGTGACTCATTGCACAAGAAGGTCCAACTCTGTAATGAAAGAAACTAGTAGCACACTCAGAATTACTAAAAGACTGCTTAAAACCATGTTACATTGTAATTCATTACATCAATTGCTTGGCTTAGGAACTGACCCCCACTTGTATCACCTAAACTATCTCTACTTTAACTCAAGAACCAGAATCCTGCAACAACTACTATAGAAAAATTACATGTTTCTCAGGATATTAGCACTCAACAGTGGGACACACAGCTATATGGTGGACCTTCAAAGACATTATAGTCTTGGGACCCCATGTTATTGTGTCACTCTTATAGCAGTGTGTAAATGTTCTGGATCATAAGGTGTCTATAGGTCATTGATCTGAGACTCAAAGAACTTGTGCTTAAATGTTTCAAATCCACAAATGTCTTTGTGTCATGGCTCTGGGACATCAGGTATAAGTGTAGCATTATGCCAAGGTCCTCTGTAAGTATGCCACTGTTCTGAGAACCCTAGTGACAGTGGATGAATGTTTTAGAATCACAGCTGTCATTTTTCCATTACTCTGGAACCCCAGGTATCAATGTGTTATTTTTCTGGAATGCAGTATCAGTGTGCCATTATTCTGGGATACTGTAATTTTTTTAACTGTTTTTACAGCGAAGTACCACTGTGTTAGGATGCTAGAATCCCAAATGTCAGTGTGCAATTGTGCCATTGTTCTGGATCATAAGTGTCTGTCCACCTACACTTGGTTTTTTTTTTTATTTAAAGAGATGCATAATGCTCAACAGCAAACTAGACTCTCTTTTTATTAACTAAACGTAAAATTCTCATGCAAATTTTTCTGCTCCAGTGTAACAGACATTTTGATAAAATGCCCAGTTTTTTGTCAATCTAGTGCAACACTGTTTAGGTAGGGTACAGATGCCTGATTATAAAATGTACTGACTAATAATGAGTGCCTAAACGCTCATTCTCCTGAAAAAAAATGCTTAATACCTGAAGGGTATGTAATATAAAAGATGTATAATGGAATAGGTACCGTAATTGGAGTTTTGCTTTGCATTTTAAAGCTCCATCACTAACCTCAATTGCAGCTGTGACCCTTTTAAGCTCGGTTACTTGTTTATTCTTGGAACCCCTAACAAATTTACAAATAGGTTAGGTGCCTGTTCTCTTGAACCTCAGAGAGATGTTAGAGGCAATGCCCAGACTGAGTCTCTAAAAGCATACATATATAGTGGAATGTATAAAACATACAAGACTAACACGTATCAGATCACATATGAAGAAAAGTGGACATGGATTGGCATGCCACAGAGATGGTCAGTCCAGCCAATGGCAGCCTTGTAGTGCATTCTACATCTGTTTTGACTTTTGCACTGCCTTACTACAAAAGCATGTTCCAAGTGAATGCTGCACAGGAGCACAGTACATATCTTCTTTATGGAGTAGACGAGCCATATTGTGCGTTACTCTAACTTCAAACAAATCAGTCAAAACCTTCCTCCATGGCAGAAGTGATACCCTGAGTGTACTCAAAATAATATGGGCCTCATTTGTCTAAGGCTCTAACTAGGGATGTTCAGATACCAAGTACCGTTATTGGTACAAGTACTACTTTTCCAGCTCCAAGACTAGACTAGAGAAAAACTCAAAAGTTAGGAGGCAGCTGTCATTTTTAAAGAGCAGTGGCTATGGGGCTTTTGGGATTTGTGCATCCCTGTCTTAATGTATGATTTGTTTTATATATATATATATATATAATACAAATTACTGATCCCTTTTTTTTTTTTTCATTGTCATGTGAAAGTTTTCAAAAACAATACAAACTAATGGACTTCAGGACAGTGGTGGCGCGCCACGAGAACCCTGGTAGTTCTCATGAAAATGCCAAATATCAGCACTGGTATTTGAACTGGTCTCTGTGCATCCCTAGTTTTAAACAGAAGAACAGTCTGTATTGCCCCATAGCATCAGACACAGACATGACCTGACCTGTAAAGTGGAAGTAGAAAATTGAAATTCAAAATATGGGATGACAGTTATGGGGAAATTATAACATAACTGGTCATTATTTAAAGTGATACTAAACGCAGAAGTTAAATCTCAAAAAAACATTTAAGTATGTTAATTATTGATTATTTGTGTATCACTCGGTTGTAGATCCTGAAACTATCTCTGAATTCGTGCGGACACTGTCCTTCCTTCTGGACGGTATCTACGTATGTTCCCCATGGTCCCTGTGTATGTTGTAAAGTAGCCACCGCTCCAACCTCACTCCCAGTATGGACTATAATCTCACATTTAGTATACTAATTTGTATTGAGATTGTAGTCCATCACAGGGACCATGGGGAACAAAAGTAGCTACCCTCCAGAAGGAAGGACAGTGTCAGCACCAATTCAGAGACGATTTGAGGACCTACAGCTGAGTAATGCACAAATAAGATACATTTTTGTTAATAGGGTACTTGAATGCATTTTTTAGATTTAAACTGAGTTTAGTGTCACTTTAATTAGGGTCAGTCAAACATTTGGGTTCATGTATTTTGTAGTTAACTGGGCTTTTGATTTGGCTTTAAAGGAACAGGAGGTCCAAGCCTTTGCTGGCTAAGATAAATCTAAGGAAAGAGGACATACTGCAATCTTCAAAACACAAAATCCCACTGCAGGAACTTAAAGGGGTTCGAACTTCATCAAGCTATATTTTAGAAAGTTGGTGCAACCAAAAACAATCATGCAGTTACAAATACATTATCACTCAATAAGATTTCAGGTTTTCCCTAAGTGGAAGATCCAGGATAACAAAAGCCAACTTCTGACTTGCTGCTATGGGTTATTGCACCCTGCATATAGTCTGTTAAGTGCAAATATATTTCTAATCAGGAAGTGGAGGCCTGTTCTTTTTATAAGTGTTTACAGGACTAACCCCTTAACATTTTTGCGGAATCCTTTTTCTTTCCTTTCTCCCACATATAAACAGGGCTATT
>NW_017307294.1:513788-530739 GCF_000935625.1 Nanorana parkeri
CAACACTCTCCTTTTTGTTTATACGGTACTCTATAGAGTTTCAATTATAGAAAGACATTAATTTAGGCATTATAACAAATGACGGGCTGTCTTGCTGGAAAACCCACAATGCGCAGTAAAACCATCTCGCCTTAAATTTTTATTTGTAAAATAAACCTTTATGTAAATGAAAATAAAACTTGTAGAATAAAAGATAATACAACGGGCAGTAATAGTTTCGCTCTAAATGTATCTTCTAGTTTATGTGTAGATTTTTCAAACCCCATTTTAAATCTGTTTGGATAATGAGCTGCATCAAGAGACCTATTCTTGATTATTGCTCACTGTAACTGAGGTCCCCTCTCTTCTAGAATTTACATCAGAATGGATTTGGACATTTTTGCTAAATACGAAGAGGTGAAAAGGAAACCAATGTTCCTGCCGGTTGTGAATATCACTGGTCTGGTGTGACTTTCAAACCTTGACATGCAGGAGTTGGGTTAGTAGATTTAGGCCATAGAAACAAATAAAAGCAAGTGGCACAAGCCATTCAAACATCTGTTGAGACAACTGAGCCATGCAGAGTGATACCAAAAGCGTTTGTTTGTTGGAACCAATCATTATTAAGAGATCTTTTAACAAGCTGTGAAAATAGTTTGTGGACAACAACTGTACAATAGCTCCACTTTTCTTGGTCAGAAATGTGCACATCAATGACTGCCCTAAAGTCAAAGGACTATAAGCTAAGAGGTCTCCTGAGATATGTCCACAAGCAAAAAAAATTGACAAATCAAGGGCCCTATTTTGGAAAACTTGGACTATGACATTCTTGCAATTTAAAGAAGAAAAAAACTGCCTGTATTACATTCTACTTTAACTTGACATAATTACATTCCAGAATCTCTAGTTGCTCTGTCTACTTCAAAATATGATCCCCAATAAGCAATCTAGATCATACTGTTATAATGTAAAAGTTTTGTTCAAACCTGTGATTTACCCATGCAGGGTAATGCAACAGGTCCTCTTTAATACCTTTGCTTCTCAGCAACACACACTCTTATTTGCTTCACTACCTTGGAGATTTATTCAGCTAGCATAAGCATGGAGAGAAAAGCCTGTGTAAGCTCCAGGATGCGCTACTCAGAGCTTACATGGGGCTGAGAAAACACTTCCAACCCCCATTTGACATCCCCAGACCAATTACAAAGTACCACAGCTGTCACATTAGAGAAAAGGAAGCAAGTCACATGTTCTCCATATCTGTTTTTTTTAAGCTCCTGATGGCAAAGCAGTGGGAAAGCAATGCAAAGGAAAGTATGTGCTGCTAGAGATAGGAGCATTACGCCAACCAACCTACATGGGCATAGAATAGGTTTTCTACAAAGCATACAGAGGCTCCCATGTAATCAATGCATTGGTATGCACTGGATGGATCGCAGGAGGAGCAGTTTGGCTAGACCAGGAAAATATTTAAACTTCTAATTTTGCCATTTATGAGTATATTGGTCCTGGAAGGTGTGGATAATGGTGGATGTTATGGTAGTATGTGCTTTTAAAGACTCCAGAAAATTGTTTGCAATTTGCTGGAGTCTTTAAAACCACGCACTCAATGTAAAACCCAATTGTCATGGTTGAAGTCATGGTTTTTTAATATTGTTTTGCAGTCAGGCTGCATAAAAACTAAAGAATAATTCAGTATTTTTTGTTTCTAGTATTATGTGTGCTTTACTACAATACTAAACTGCCCTGTGCTGGTGCCACATTAGAGATCCAAACCTCAATTCACACACAGAGCGCAGTGGTCTGGATCTCCAGTGGTCCGGTGCCCCCCTGTACAGTATTCCAACAACCCTTCACTCCTTGTTTGACACCAGCGGTCTGGATCTCCAGTGCGCTGCCAGCACAGGGCAGTTTAATCTAACTGTAAAGCACTAACCCACAATAAAAAAAAACTGGCTATTATTTACTTGCCATGTATCCTCACTGTATAGCAGTAATAATAACCTGACTTCAGTTGGGCTTTAATATCTACCATCTATGAATGGGCAGCTCAAAATCAGGAGTATGATATTCATTCTTGTATACCTAAATGGCAAACCACTAAATATCTTAAGCAACACCGGAAGGAGTATTAAAGTGAAACACTTAATTTGTGAACACTTTCATAAACCAAGACCTATAAAAATTACAAATTTAGAAAATAATGCCAAAACACAAATGTCACTATGTGAAAGTAACCTGTGCTAGCCAACTCCATCATATTTAAATTGTGTCCAAAAAGGATGCCCAACCAAGTGTTTTAAAGAAATAGGATTTAATTTAGGTTGTAATCCAAGTCCACTTACCACACTTTCCTAAATAGTTACATATGGATTTTAGAGACAAGCTTTACCAGACAAAGCTTTATAATGGAACATATCTGCTAGATACATGCTAAGCTAATAACCTCATCACCCGACTATATTAAAGTGGAACGCCATCCAAAAATCTTATTTCAGTTTTTAGAATGGGGAAAAACTTAGATTCTCTGCCATGATTTTTTTGCCCTCTGTTTCCCCAACGGAAGAATTTCTATTTACTTGCAATGCTTTCAGACACTGTATCCTTTCCATACTACTAGGCTGCTAGAGGAAACCATGTCCAAAATGTGTTGTAGTAATGTTTTGTCAGTCCTTCAATATAGCTACTTTCACACGTGGATCAGGGATGCTGGATTTAAATCACAATTTAGTAGACTACATCTGTGCACTTGGCTCTGGTAGGGATAAGACTGGAGGAGATGCTGGTAGTTTCATCAGGCTAACTCCAAGTACTGAAACACTGAAATATAATAATGTACCAATTAAAATGTTACAAGATGGCAATGATAATGTTTTCATGGGCAAAACTTAATTATGATATAAAGATCCCTAAAACCGGACGCACATTTTTGCTTAGCGTGTTTGTGCACGCGCCTCACGCGCATATGTAAAGTTGTGCGTTTTAACTGGCAGATTGAGACATTGGTATTCATGGGCAAATGCACACAAAAACTTGCATAATTTCTTGTGTCGCGCATTTTCAGGCATTTCCTATTAAGTCTATGATGAAAAGGCGCTGTAAACGGCCAAAAGAAACTCATGTACTTTTTCGAGCGTCAGGCGTTTTACAACTTTAGGCAAAATGCTGCAACTTGTAAAACTGGCATGCTCAGGTGTGAACAGGGGCCATAGGAGGCCAATGAAGGGGATTTCTCCTTTTGTGTGACAAGACACCTAGGTGTAAATGGGGACTTAGGAGAAACGGTTTGTTGCTGCCGTGATGCTTTGTGTAAGGAGTAGAGCACTCATTGAACGAAGACATAATGGTAGACAAAGCCCACCAACATAGTGAAGAGTTTGTTTATTCAAATATAAGCAGCTGTGCACTCACAACGGTGAAAGTGATGACTGGTACATAGCAATAGGATCTGCCCTTCCACAGTATGCAGCTCATGGCAATCAGCATGCAGTCTGTGCGGGGTGATGGAAACAGAATGCCGTTATCTGGTAACTGCCTCCTTCTCTGTACATCCCCCCCCCCAGTTCCTCGTTATCTGCTTTGCCTAATGCTGCACAACACTGACGTGATGTGGTTAATTCACCCTGCATGGACCACATACCAATGGCCAAGAGCTGCACACCGTGAAAGCCAATATAGTCATCACTGTTTTCTGAGTGTACTACTGATTTTATTTATTGATTAAATGGACGTTCTAACCTTTGCTGGTGAGCTTTGTCCACCTTTCTGGATTTACTTCACACATTGCTTTTGGGCATTAACAAAGTCTTCCACTCACTTGGTTGGCGATTCGACAGCAAGTGTTGCTTTTGCTACATTTCTTCTGTTCTGGTGACAATATTCACCAGGAAAAAGAGAAAAGGAAAGTCCCCCACTGTGGGGAGAGAGGAGTCAGAAATGAAAATATGACAGGTTCTACTTGTTCCCCCACTTCATTCAAATACGTTTTGACTGGAGTTCCACTTTAGGTATATCTAAGCATAAAAATGTTATTAATTGCATCTTACCAGATCTTAGATGTGGTTGATGTACTACTTTACTTATTCAGTCTTGTTACCCTCTATTTTCACCTGAGGATCCTTCTAATAACACACTTCCTGTCCAAGGATGACAATGCTCACTCTCTATACCATACTGATATAGGATCAGTGTTGTCACCCTAATTTGCTCACCTGATCTGGACTACAAACACCTCCCGCCCTCCCTAATTTTATTACATGGGGGAAGTTGTCTTTTAGTTTACAGAAGATAGCTGGAAAGGCAGATATCACAGTTTGAAATTTCAGCTCGTTGCCCAGGATGTTACAACGACAATGGATTTCTGTTGAGATCACCAAGTATTTTTTATGTACTTGCAAATGTACTTCGCTTGAAAAAAGGAAATGAATGCAGCAACCACATCTAAGAACTGGCATGCTGACATATTAATCTTAGGTTTAGATATACTGCTAACCTCTCCTCAAAATGATAATTGACTGGCTGTCATGCTAACCTTCTTGTTTCAATACTTTGTGCCATTGATCCAGATATACATACACACACACACACACACACACACGTAAGGGCTTCTGACCTTCCTTATAAGCTTACTTTTGGATCAGAAACTCATACCACTGAAACTCAACGCTAACCACAACAGCCGGGGAACTAGGATTTTCAGAAGGAGAGCAGCAATGGCTTACTATGAGTTTCTCTCATAATAGTTTAACGTTAAATGTTGGAATCTTCCAAACGTTAACACTCCCGCCGTATTTTTTGTTTAATTTTTGTTCCTGTCCATTATATTCAGAAATAACTTACAAACGTGCATTAAAATCAACAAAATAGGAGGTGGCCAAACCTTTACATATTTATTGAATATAAAATTGGGTTACACTTGAACAGCTGGAAAACACATTGGGGCACTTTAGGGGCGAATATACAGATTACATTTTCTAAGACTTAGAGGCATATTTATAAAGTATTGTATGTTACTTTTTACAAAGTATTCACTGGTGGAGAATCAATCACTGTCAATTAAAAGACATTATAAATATTGCCCATAGTAACATAAAACTGAGGATAGCAAATTCTAAACCTCATTTTCTGAACAACCCATGGTAATGCAAAATAATGAGAACCAATCACTAATAGGCGTTTGTAATAATATACATTTTCGTGAGGCTTGGGGAACATCAGACTTTTCTTGACCCTGTTGTCCCTTTCCAACAAGGACAAAGAGAGCTATAAAAATAGGATTTTTGTCTTGCCTTCTTTTAGGAGTGGATCACAGGGCACAGGATTCTTGTATTCTGGAACTTTGGGTGATGCTGCCACTTTCAGGAGATTGGACAGCCTAGCAAAGTCCCTGTCCCAGCATGCACCCATTTTGTTAGCATGCAATTATAGGAGTGTCCTGTGATGAGCACTGAGAAAAGGATTTTTCAGGTAAGACAAAACACTGTTTTCTTAATTGTACATCACAGGACACCAAATTCTGGAACCTTGGGAGGTCTAAAAGCAGTCCAACAGGGAAAGAGGGAAAGGGTGCAACACAGCAAACAAATGGCCAACAGGCCTCAGGAAAAAGCACTGTGTAAGTGAGCTCAAAGTTTACAGGGTAGCCTGAACAACCCTTAGGACAGAAGCTGGCAATTACTGAGGACAGCACACCAACCTGGGAAAACTTAACAAATGTGAGAACAGAAGACTAGGTGGTCGCCTTACAAATCTGAAAAACAGCCCAACAATGAAAAGCCCAAAAAGCAATAACTGATCTAGTAGAGTGCACCTTGAACATAAAACTTTTCCTTAAAGTGTATTCCCACTTTTGCAGCCAAATTGGGAGAACACCTACTTGACATTTGTTATATGTTTTTTTTTCTCACTGTAGAACTTTAAAAAGGTATAAGAAATGCTGTTTTTATTTTTAGGAGCTTTTTACTTGCCTAAAAATCCTACCTAGCATCCATCCTATGCAATCTTAAAGAGGACGCTGTGGGAAGTTATGTTAACTCTATTTTAATTTTAATGCACACAAGCACAATACCTGATTTTTCTGATATAAAAAAAAGAAGAAAAAAAAGGATGAGGTTGAGCCAAGTAAATAGACATCAAATATGTCAATACACGCTGGCACATGCAGGGGGTGTAGAAGAGATGCGGTGGCTTTAAAGTTGCCTGAATCACTAGTACATGTAAGGCCAACAGTTGGGTGAACACACTCCCACTTTTCATAGCAGCCAGAATCCCACTTTTCATAGCAGCTCCCTGCTTTCAGAGATTTAGTTCAGCAAAAGGGTTATGTCCCTTAGTTTATCCCTCTAATTTTACGTCATACGTCTCGGAGTAGCCTGAAATATGCACAAAGGCCTTCACCATAGAAACATGTAAAAGTCAAGCTACTTTTTTTGCCCTGTGAATAGGAACCCAAACATTTTCTCAAATTTGACTGCAAAAGTGGAAATACGTTTTAAGGTCATACGCCTAAAAGGGGCCAGGGAAGAGTCTGAGGGGGGAAACAGAAACAAAGTGACATCGCTGGTTTTTAACCCTTAAAATACTGGAGTAACTGCACCTCTTGGTGCTGGTGCTGACTTATACAGTGTCCTGGGGAACACCCAGCCAGCTTTGCAGGTGTAAGAGGCAAACCACATTTAGCAATCTTGGGACCTCCTGTGGGCATACTCCCTGAGAGGTCCTCCGGGGTACAGGGAGTACTACAGCTCTGTAACTCTACAGAAAACTGCCCAATCTCTCTAAGGTGGCAGCATAACCCAGGGTTCCAGAATACAAGAATCCTATGTCCTGTGATGTATGATTAAGAAATGTTTTTTCCTAGCCTGGGAAGGGTTAGAAACTCGGCCAGAAATGTAATGCTGTCTGTGGTTCCCCACATTTCCTGTCCTAATGAAACCCAGTTACACAGGGGGTCATTGGGACAGGAAGTGATGACAAATATTGCAAGTGGGCACACTCTACAAAAATTTAGTTTTATGCCTGTTCATTTCTCTGTTGGAGAGAGTTTCCCTTCAAGTCTCTTGAGCATAATGACATCAAGGGGAAATTTTTACATTGCAGTAGTAAAATTGGAGAGAGGTTCTGACCCTTCCGAGCTCAGTTTTGGATGGAGATGAGCTTTAAAAACAAGCGTCCAGAAAGGAGATAGATCTCCATAGCTATAACATTGTCATGAAAACAGACATGTAGTAGACTACTATAGGTTACAATACAATTAACTTGTTTTGCACTCACTTTCAACCAGATGGCTCCCTGGAACTAATGAGGGGTTATATATAAAACTTTAGCTATACTTACTGCCCTGTGAGGCTCCCTCAACCGACGCAGCTTCATTATCTGAAAAGAACAAAATGGGACTTAATATTAATATTTTACACAGGAGGCTCTCAAGCAAGCAGCATTCTTAATCATAATTTACATTTATATTAACAAATAACATTTTCAGGTATATATGTAAAAATGTTGAAGTTCCTCAACAACAGAAAACTGTTCTGATCTAGTGTAAGGGCAAGGTAACATATACTGATAGGAGAGAGGAACACATACACTTTATGGGTTAAGGCATGTCCTGACAGACAACTATGGTTAATTACATTTAAAATGTTTGGAAAGAGTGGTGAAGGGTTAAAACCCATCAAGCTTTTGTTTCCATCCGCTGCAGAGACAGATCATGTCACCAGGACAGAAAGTAGGAGGGACAACGGAGCCCGTGAAACAAGGCGGCCCGGGGCTTCTCGGTTACCGGATAGCAGAAGCTATCTGGCGACAGTTGATCCCCCAGAATCGCTTCTACTGTAAAGCCGGTCACTGGCTCGACAAAACAGAACTGACTCCCAGCGGCTAAAAAAGCTGCCTGGAGTCTGTGTAACCCCTTCAGAGTTCATGACGGGATTATCCTGTCATAGGTCGTGAAGGGGTTAAAAAAGGATCCAAAACAATGTGTGTATAGCACACTGCTATAGTGAAACCAAGTGGCATTAAACCTGCACCTGTTCTTGTGTAGGAAAGTGGCCTTTGGTGATGCAAAATCATAAGAAAAACATTGGCAGATTTAGTATTTTTTCTAACACCAATTTACAGTTCTACACTTACAGTAGATTAACTTTGTAGATTTCCTTGCCCACCTCAAAGTTATATGGTTGGTTAACTTTTAACACTCTAGTAAACACCAATTTACAAGCCTAATAACAATTTAAGAAAACTTGTTAAATCTTTCAGATGACCCACTCCCTCTTGCATCAGTTTAGGAAATGATGTCCATTGTAACAAAATGAAACTAAACAGTTTCAGGTCACAAAAATATCAAACTAAACAGTAACAAACTAAATATCTACTAAACAGTCCCAGCTACTAATTAAATGGACATCCAAGGTAAACGATACAGATTTTGGAAGGAGACACTGCGTCTGAAGACACACAGCCAAAGGCTGCTCACACCCTCAGCTTTGGGCTGCATTGCCCAGTGCACTGCCAACACTACAACAAGGCAAACAGCCTTTTGTCCTATGGCTTCAGTTCACAATAACATGCTCCAATGGCATGTGCTAAGAATGAAGGTATATATAATATTTCTACATTCTGACACATTGCAATATACTGCAGCACAGGGTAAAAGCATTTAGTTAAAAAAAGAAAAAGGGGTCATAAAAACCACACTGCAATGTGGACTATGGTCTGAACAAGCCCCAACAGATCTTCCACTTTACCGCCCATGTTATGTTGTCTGGACAGCATTTGTATACAGCCCTTTTTGAAAACCATACTCCACTTACTCTGGTCACAAACAGGGCAATCTTCAAACTATTTCAACTGAACAAACATGGGAACAGATTGGGGTCACCTGTCCTCAACACTTTAGATAAATATGCTAATTGAAGAAATGTGCATATAGCCCCAATATCCATATAGGATTATTGATACCACACCCCTGAACCATAAATAATCGAAGTAGAAACAAATTTGGGGCGCCAAATTCATTTGCACTTCGATTATAGCACTTTAGATAATTTTGTGCTGTTGATAGAATATGTTGGCAGTAGCTTACATCCTCCCATTTTATTGTAATCAAAATATGTTTAAAATTTGCTATGTGGGACCAGTATAAGGCAAAACCCTTCTTTCTCAATGAACACCAATGGCCTATGCATCAATTGCTTCAATCGAGCTCAAGAGATTTTGAATGCTTTATTTATTGCCAACATTCTTTCCTATAAAAGGGCCCTCCACTACCAGTTCCTAAAATATTGAGCATAAGAAATAAGGATTCCATCACATGGGCATCTCAATTATATTGGGTACATCTTACACCTTCTGTTAAAGAGTCTATAAAAAGTCACAAGTCTTGCAACCCTGAGTGACCTATTCCCCAAAAACAGGCACACTCATTGATGGCAACACTCTCGGAAAAAGCACTTGCTGACCGAACCACCCACTTTCGATTACTCAACATACATTCTTCTGAAATGCCAAAGTCATATTTACCTTTATTTTTCATACTTATCGTCTTTGGGTCATTAAGACACAACACTTGAACCATTCAGATGCCGTGCTCTTAGGGAATTTAGTCAGGTGCACCGCTCAACCCTGTTCTTCATTATCCCACCACTTATCTATCAACACCTTCTGCAGATGCTGACACCTGATAATGTTGCAGTGCACTGCATGCTTCAAACCTGGTAAACTATGTGCTAACAAATCAGCTAGATACAAATCCTGCTCCTCCAAGATCTTTACTGAGAGGTCTGCTCAGTGCTGCATGGCTTTAATTTCAAAGCCATTTCTTCTCTGCAGAGATACCTGCACATACATGCTGTGGTGCTCTTTCACTACTGTTGACCTAGCCATTCACTACTGTTGGCTTAGCTTTCCACTAAAGTCAAAGAGACCACAACACACATGCTTAGATAGTACTATGCAAAATTCAGAAGGTTTCAGTACATAGAGGAGATCTTAAAAGAGGATGGACTACATTGAAAATGCTGAGAGAGGGAAGGAGTGCAGAAAAGGATACATGCACTTATCCTTTAAAGTGCATTCAAACCCAAATGCTTAGGCCCTATTCATACTAAGGCTGTGTGTCAGTACACACATGTTAATGTTTATTGCATTAGGGCAGTCCATTAATGTTAATGGATTCCTAATCCACCTAAAAAGGGGAGGAGGTACCATTACTGGCAGTGCTTTGCAAACACATCTGTAAAGTAGTACCATGCAGAATGAATGGCACAGCATTGCACCAACAATGCTTGATCATCCTATATCTCTATAGATCTATATATATATATAGATAACACAAGCGATCAAGCGTCTATATAGACGCTCGATCGCTTGACTGTAAAGCTCCCGGCCGGCCGTGTAATTACAGCGGCCGGCCTGGAAGCTGCTCGTCGGGCTCCACTGTCTGCTCGTCACAGATGAGCAGACGAGTGGATTTTCGAGCCCTGTCTATATATATAGCATGATGTTATGTGCAGCTTAAAGTAGAACTAAACTCTGAAAAAGAATACTTTGCTTTGTAGATCACTGCAAGTAAAACCAGATCACAACATGTTTTTGTTATAAAATTGTTTCCCTTGACTTGAAGCTTTCTGTCCCTGTGCTGTGCATGTCCTGCAGACTCCTTGAATTAACTTTCTGTTGAAATAGAAGCTTTAGCACCGTCCAAGGGTTGAAGTTCTGTTGTGATGACTACTGTGGAACATGTTAGTGCACTAAGCGTTGGAATATCTTTAGCAGTCCAACTTCAGAGCATGCAGGAAAGATATATATATCTATAGATAGATAGATAGATAGATAGATAGATAGATAGATAGATAGAGAGAGAGAGAGAGAGAGAGAGAGAGAGAGAGATACATTATATAGCTCTCTCTCTCTATAGATATGTATATCTATATCTCTATAGATCTATATATATAATCTAGTATCAGTAGCTGTTTTACATACAGGTAACAGTTAATTTAAAGTTATTTGCTCCTTGATTTGAAGAGAGGCAATTTTTTCCGCCAAAATTTGAGCAAATAAGAAGCTGTTCTCTTTGCTTGCTACAGACAGCAGTGGATTTGCTGCTCGTTGCCTAAAATTTTTCTACATCATCAAAATGATGTTTTCTAGTGGTCCAAATGCAGGGAGGTGTACAAAGTCTGCAAAAACTGCATGAAAAATGTGTATCACTTCACAAATCTTTTGCCAGAGACAATTTTCTATAATCGTTAAACAGCACGTTAAGAGGTTTGGCAAAAGCTGCCCTTTAACTATGCCAGGGATGGTCAAAACTTGTTCGTCTGTGATATATGGTATGCGACTGGGAGAGATCTTAAAGAACTCTGGGACAATGGCATTTTCTTTTGCATCTAAAAGCGCAAATCTTTAACATATATATTAGGCGAGTTTGAAGATAATCTTTTTGATGTAGTGAGGTCCATTAATAATCTAAGAGATTCCAATAAATTGTCTGCCTTATCCTGATGAATCCTCAGCCAGTATCAGCGCTTCTAATTACAATATCTCTCAACCCATTAGTTTTTCTCGGCCTTTTATCTCGTTATTGGGAGATAGGATTTAATTACACATTTTAATCACTGTATACTGCGCTCCACATAAAAAAAAAAAAAATGCTACCTACAGTTTTCTTCACTGCTCAGGATTATAAACCAGAATTTATTGTTTCATTTATTACTTGAAACAAGGTATCCATCAGAAGCATTTCAAGAGTCACTCCAGCTAGCTGCCTTTATTTTAGCGCCCTCTACATTTTTGCTGCAAACAGGCAATATAAATTGTACTTTTGCAACATTTATTAAGGTGTAACTTTAAGAATAATCCTGTTTGTTTTAGGGTAGGTAGCTAACTAAGGCTGTGTTCACATCATAAATGCTTGCTTTCATGTACGCTGATGCTCTTACCATGCCATCATGCTTTGCATTGAGGGTGTCAAGGATGAGCTGCCTGCTTCCTCTTTCAGCATATAGAAAAACCAGCACTCTCATAATGGACCTTAGCATATTATTGAGGTCATAATACAAAAACAACAAACATAGTAAAACATTTAGGGGCCACGATGGACACCATTGTCACATTGAGAAAGAAGTCCATCAAAGTCCCCTGTTATTGGGCGGGGGGGGGGATTGTTCATATGCAGAACACAGAGTTTTCACGGCTGATTGCACAGATACTGTTAGATGGCACAGGAAAAGGATTGCCAAAGGTCACTTGATGCACTGGGCAGTCAGGCTGTGCTCACTCTATAAATCTCAAGCTTTCCTCTTTAGTTTTGACTGAAGTGGAGTGACTCAGGTAACCTGAGTCATTTTGATGACTGTCTCCATTTAATAAAACACACAAAGAAAGGGAAAAAAAAGTAATGACAAAATAATTACCTATGTGTGCACGGACGTGAGTCTGGAAACAGTTATAATATTTGTATTTCTTTCGACAGATTCCACATTCATAAGACCCTGAAAATGAAAAACATGTAAGCAGACTGAAATTATTAAAAGGTTAGACAAAGGCAACCTAGAGGGTATATAGTATTAAAAGAAACTTGGAATATGAGAAACATGGAGGCTGCCATTGCTGGCCACTTCTCAAAATGCGAGTTGCCTGGATGAAAATATTTTTCCCATTCTGGCTGTGCTGTAAGCTAATGGAAAGAAAAAAAATAAAATAACAGCCAATGAGGAAAGAAGGGATAACTGGGATCATCGTCCTAACCCAATTAAACCTATTATTTGTAATCACTAATTACAAAAAAAACAGCAAGTAATTGGTGGTTGTTTTGGACAATGTACTTCCTCCTCTTTTAGACACTGATGTACAAGACCTACTATAACAAATTCAGGTCACACATAGGGTACTCATCTGCCCACCTGGAGACGATGTGCTAATTCGCGGGGAGATGTTGCGCGGCCGAGCACCACCACTCCAAGAGGCCTCTCTGTTCATGGCTGCTGGCGGTCTGTCTGGAGAGGTTTCCCCTAGTAGAGTAAACACAGCGTCATGTGAGCACAAGAAAACTTACAAAATTTTCAAAAGTTGGTAGCCAATTTTTTAAAGCTATTCCATCTTTAAAGTAACCAACAAGGAGAAAGCATAACGGAAAACCAAAATGCAACCACAAAAAGAAAAATACCATATTCTCTACAATCCTTCCTTCGCTTCCAATTAGTAGGAAGGACTACTTATTCCAGGAACTGCTGTCAACTTTTGCTGCAGCAGTTCCTGAATTGAAGAGGCATGACGTTGTGTAACGGCTCGCCAAAATAGGTTAGGTGGGAGTTTACCGTACATTCACCAGTCACTGCTGTGAATGGCTTAGATCTTTCCTGCAGGCTGAAGGACAAGGGAGGACAGAAAGATGAGGAAGGACAGAAGAGAATTTGGCGCTAGTGGAATTCTTCAGGTTAGTACCTGAGCACTGCCCGTCAACCATTCTCATACCCAACAGTTTAAATAGATGGCTACACCATTTCAAATGATAAAACACATCCCTTTTATTTGAACTTGCTAGAGCCAGTACGTGTAACTTTTTTGCCACACAATTGATTATTCAAAGAAATTATAAATAATATTCAAATATAAACTATGGAAAAGAAACACTGACATACTTTATATCCTGAAAAAATATAAAGTATTGTCAATAAACACATTATTTGAGTTAATGTAATCTTTTGTTTGTAACTTGGCATCTTTACATGAATGCTGTGCCATATTTTTATTCATTTATGATATATGCATATTTGGAGACTCTCCTAGTGACTATTTTATTTCACTGCACTCAGCCTCCCTGATCAGCATTTGCCAGGCTGAAATCTTAGCCACAAGAGTCCTGATTGGTGGACTTCCTTTGTAATATGTAATGAGCAAATGTGGCTGCCCCCATGTACATATATACAAACCATACATAAAAACAAGTTTTTTAAAAAAAATTTTAATATTAATACATACAGCTGGTCACATTTAAATGTTCAGAAAACAAAAATTAAAACACCATAGTTACCCTGTAACATGCAGACAAGAGTAACAAAACAGAAACCAGTGTTAACCTCCATGGCGGTATGATTATGTCAGGAATTTTGTACCAAAATCGGTACAATTTTTTGCATGGAAATTTGTTGTTTATATTGTAGGCCTGTAATTCTTAGTAAATCTTAGGAATAACTCACCTAAATCTGTCCAAACAAGAGTCCAGTAGACATCCCAGGTATGATAAAGTTTGAAACACGAAATTAAGTGCAGCCCCGAGTCTGGCTCGGGGTTACCGCTCCTAGCATTGAAAATTCACCCCGAGCCAGACTCGGGATTACCGCCAGGGAGGTTAAAAGATGGGCTAACGCACAAAATTCAGGCAATTAAAATTTGGCAATTCTGTTAATTACTACCAGAATATACCAAGCTGAGAAAATGCTTGTGTTAGTTTTATAAAGAGGTAAGCAATAATGGAAAATCACACAGATAAAAAATCTTAAATTGCAGTCAACTTTTTTCTGGGTCTCAATTGTCCCAGTTCAGGTGCAGGAAGTTGGGTATCTCAACTTACCAACATTCTGCTGAGTCCGATTCTCACCGATTACCACACAGATCTCGGCTGGCACCTCCACAGGGCCATCATCCATTTTGTTTTTGGAAGGTTTCTTGGTTTTCTCCTCCCATGCTACAGTCCGGGCCTCCTCCTCGCATTTTTCCTTTTTTACTGTCACATCGTTTGTAGTCATTTTCCACAGTCTTTGGCGCAAGTCACGATCTGAGAGCTTTTGCCAGTCCTCCCACCACGCTCTCCTTAGGAAGCAAAATAGCGGCACGGGATTAAAATTGCCAATGACATAAAAAAGAAATGAAAATGGTCTTACAGTTTATTTTTTTAGTGTTTCAAGATAACACTTGAGATAGATCAGCAATCCTCTAAAAACCATGTATCTTAATATATATGTACACAGGGGCAGGCATATTTGCTCATCACATAAGGATCTGTTTCTTGCTGTACATTTGAGACTTTTGTCACTAAGTTTTGTTTTATTTACTGCAGCTGAAAACCCATAAAACCTCCCAGGGTCACTAAGAGTGTACCTCCTCAAGCCTGTGCTTGGTACCTTCCTGTTTGCTTCCTATGTAACCAATTATATTTACACTTCAAAGGCAAATATGAATCTGATTGGTTGATGTGAGAAAAGTCTTGTATGGACTTCTAGATACAGACAAGTCTGTAATGTGTGTTTGGGAATAGCTCTTCTGTATTACACAGAGGGGTTCCTCAGATCACCAAATGAGTGACCAAAGTGAGAGAGCTGGGCAGGGGAACTACAGCATCACCTAAATAAAAGACTGAAGCACAGAACAACAGGCTGTGCTTCCTGTTTGAATCAAAAGCTTTAATTTTCCATTATGATTTTAAACTGCTTATATACACAATAGTAAGCAGGTGATGTCACTATCCTAGGGCTCCATTATAACTAACAGAGCAAAAGGCTTGATTGAGTGGTGCCCTTAGTAAGGGGCAATGGGAGCACACGCATAGTCCTCTTAAACTGACTTATTTTTGACAGAAACCAGAAAGAAAAAACTTGTGTTTGGTTCAATCCCTTAATTCACTGAGAAGTGTATGTTGCTAGTATCTTCAGGTACCTTACAACCCAAAAACAATAGTAATCACTGAATACCATATTCACCCTATGTGGCTGAGATTTTCTCTCAGCAGTCCTTAAAGTGACATTAAACCCTCAGATTTTTTTAACATAAAACAATACTGTAATGTGTGCCTTACTGTAATCCATGGTTGTTTCCCTTCTCTTTGCTGCTCTTCCTTTTAAATCCTCATGTCTTCTCATGCTTGGGGATAACTTCCCCTTTCAGCTCAGGGCCTCTTCCTGTAGTGCTGGCTCAGGTTTCAAGCCCATACAAATCTATACACAGACACCATGTATCCATTTCTGAGACAAGGCAGTCTGCTGCAAAACAGAAGTTCTGCCCAGCATGAGAACAGATACAAATGTAAAAGGAAGAGCAGCAAAGAGAAGGCAAACTACCATGTATTACAGTAAGGCACACATTACAGTATTGTTTTATGTTAAAAAATCTGAGGGTTTAATGTCACTTTAAAGTGGCTGAATGAATATCATGAAATACAGGCTAGTTTGTAAAATGCAAACCTGTATATGTAAAACAAATATGGCACACCAATGACACAAATATGTGAAAGCTACATAGAAATTACCAACATTGGTCGAGCAGGATGTGTTTATATTTTAGGACTCCTCCCTTTACGTTTTGGGAGAGGCCTGGATTGTTGTACTTCTTGCTTGTCTAGCTTACATTTTTGGTATATTATATGGATCGTTAATATCTAGTGTTGCAATAATTGCCATATTATTCTGAACCTTTGCTATACTATTTGTGTTATGCTGTCTTTGTTTACATTTTGTTAAAACTAAAAAAATGTATGTAAAAAATTAGCAAAAAAAAAAACTTGAATAGGAATAGAAGTTCACTAAAATCACACAATAGATCCCTTTTAATTAGTCAGAAATTCCTAATAGAATTAAGACATCATCACGTGTGGAAAAAAAACCAAATGAATAAATAAAACAAAACAGAAAATACATGTGGAGAAATAAGCAGAACTAAAAATTCTCAAGTGTAAAAGGAGAGACCTGGAGATATCCAATCTTTATTTTTCTCTAAAAATAAAATCGCAAAATCGCTTACACAATAAATATATTGCAAAACATTAAAAAAAACCAGCATGATAAATTTCAATACATCTCATAAGGCTCCTATTTGCTTAAAGGCCCCATCTAGAACCCAATCACCATCCTTTACATAATGCAATATTCTGACACGGGTCACATTGCAGTCGATGGAAAATTTTCAAGAGCCAAAGGGAATTTTCCACGGATGTATATTTCTGTCGATTTCATTTTTTTTCTCATTTCTATAAATTACT
>NW_017307294.1:530749-543333 GCF_000935625.1 Nanorana parkeri
CATAGCGGATAGCCGACAAGAAAAATTGTTAGGAAAATAACATGCAAACAGAAAATTGCACACAGTATATTGGGTTCAGAATTCTCTAGAAAAGCTAGAGGTTATATTAATCCTGCCACAGTGAGCAGACTCTTGTAAAGACAGAAATGTAGAGCAGCGCTTGTAACGTGTAAATCCCAGAGAGTGCTCTAGGGTTTTCATAAGAGTAAGTCCAGATTTTTATATACATTAAGAAAGCATTTTATAGCCTAGAAAATCCATTTTTATGCCCATTAAATTTATAGCAGTCCTATTTTTATTTTTTTTCCAATTTTGAATAGAGAGGGAAAACGTAAAAAAATTCTGCCAAAATTGTGTTGCTCTGTGATCCCATTTGGGAGATTTTCCCTTATTTTAGTCCCTACAGTATAACAGCAAGAAAATAACAGGAGGAGTGGTTGTAATCCAGACAGATAGTTCTAACCCAACCTTTCTCAACCAGGGTGCCGTGGCACACTGGGAGGGGGGGGGCTTCAAGCTTTGTTAGGGGAGCTATCAAGGTTTTGTACAATGTCATGCATTTCCACGCTGTTGTTAATTCAGAGTTGGCGGTATCCAGAACCACCCCCAGCATTCAGCTGCACTGTCGTGAAGTTTTAGAAGGTAGGACTGTGGTGTGAAGTAGGGACTGATGGGAATCTTCTGATGGGAAGGAGGAAACTCCCTGCCATTTTCCTTTCTTTTTTTTCATGGGGTCCCCCTAAAAATACACACCAATCTAGGATAAGGGTCTGATATAGATGTCGGGGGACCCACACATTTCTACATTTATGTTTTTGTTTTATATTTGAGACTGGATCCAAAATAAAAAATAAAAAAAAAATGGCTGGAGTTTAAAGTTTATTTTCACCTTTGCAGTCAAATTTGAGAAACACCCCCACTACATGGTTGCTATGTGTTCCCATTTATACAGCAAACCTACAAAAAAAGTTTTTTTGAATTAAATTCTCATATTTCTAGTTGTTTGCTTGGAGCAGGTGTCTATATATGACACTGTAGGCAGCTTCCATTGTTTACAATAGTTGGCAATGTGTCAAGGACAAAGTGAGGGACAAAACGAGGGATATTTGTTAAGGAATGTATTAAACACACAATGTACCACTTACGCCTTGAGATCCTTAACCCAGATAGTTCTTTACAACTGATAATAGAGATCTGCGCAGTACACACAGGGTTCATTATGGTATTCATTACTCCCCAGCCCCGCATTAACATTACATAGAAGGGGAAAGCTAAATAAGATTTTACAGCAATTAAAAACATAAGCAGCAATTTTTTTATATTTTTCTCAAGTTATGTGAACATGCAACACATATACATACATATACAAACGTAGCAGTTATCCCTATTTTGCTGCAAAAGTGGAACTATACTGTAAGCTAAATGCAAACCCTAATAATTAACTTTTCTTTTTTGCTTCCTTTTAGGCCACTAAATATACCATTTTGTTATATCTGTTCTATAAAACGCAAAAAAATAAAAAAACACCTCTTGAATCTGTAAAAAATGCAAAGCTCTCATGTGAGCTCTGCCTGTATTAATTTAAAGGAGATCTATAGAGTTAGGGCTTTTCCCCACAGTTCTCCTAAGGGTAACGGGAGGACACAAACTAGCGTCCTCCCGTCACCCAAAGGTCAGGTAGACTATATCTGGCAGGCATTAGCAACATAATAAATAAAATATATTATAAAATATATAATAAAATAAATAAAATCTGCTGATAGAAATAAAGTGCAATAACTATAGGTACCTGCAAATACTGAACTAGATTAAAAGGAGAACTATGGGGTCAGGGATTTTCCCTATAGTTCTTCTAAGGGTAACGGGAGGACACAAACTAGCGTAAGGTCGGCTAGAACTATGAGGCTAAGTGAAAATAACTCACCTCATAGTTCTCCTTTAAGGAGTCTCATCAGCCCTCCCTGATCTTATCCCTGACAACAAAGCAATCCCCTTCTATTTTGTGGAGATGAGGGGAGATTCTGTAAAATTACCAAAAGACAACTGGGCAGGACTTACACAGGAACTATGGTGCATTTCTGGACAAACAATCAATATTTTTCTGTTCTTGCAGGGTTTTAAAAAGGGTTTAAACAAGGGAACTGTTCATGGCGCTTTAAGCTGACAGGGGACATAAAATAACTGTTGGGTGTCTACAATATTTATCCAAACATATTTTCTGCATGACCCCGTAAGCCTGTGAACATTTCCAAATGTCAATAATTCAATTCACCAATCTCTGTAGAGCCTGCAGAAGGATTTGCATGTCACAGAAGAGGCAAAACCTGTGAAAAGACTGCATATCACCATTCAGCATTAAACAGGTGTATGCAGTTAATGCTGGTATATTTGGTCAGAGCCAAGAAGTGCCTAAAAAGTATTTTTGCAACGTGTCAAAAAATAAGCCGGTCACATGGTAATTATGACTAATTTATAGAATGCAAAATATACTCTCCACAGCGCAGAGCAAATAAGATATGCATGACATAAAGCTGTAGTATAAGAACATGCAATCGGTTCACCACAATATTTCTGTTCTCGGTAGTAGTAAGTTAGTTAGATGCTGGGAAAATTTAGACAAATTTTTTTTAGCCCAATAGTTTCTTGCCAGGAAATTATTTGAGGCTGTAACAGTTTAAGCACTGCATCTGCACTAGTATGAAGTCCTCAACTCTATCCACTCTCCTTCATATTATGGGTGGACAGCACCTCTCTAGACAACCCCAATTTGTTGATTTTATTTTTAATATATTAATCTACTGCAGAGATATCCTAGAGATCTCAAGTAGACCAATCTGGTAAACATAATTTGATCACTGGTCAATTACTTAAAGTTTTAAAGACAGCAGGTTAAAACAAGGATCATCCTGTATTACCCCAACCTGTCCGACTATTTCCCACTCTGACTGCCTTTAGGCAACCCCTTAAGACTCATCTCTTCAGGGAAGCCTATCCCACCTCAACCAACCACTGAACGATCACTTTCTCAAACAATTCATCCCCACACAGCTACCTCCTCATGATCACTTGCCCCTCCCTTTTAGATTGCAAGCCCTCATGGGCAGGGCCTTCCTTACCATTTTGTTTTGAATTGTATTGTGATTGTAATGTCTTCCTTATATTGTAAAGCGCTGTGCAAACTGTTGGCGCTATATAAATCCTGTATAATAATAATAATAATATATGGGCAAGGCTCACCCAATCCAAGCAGTTCCTTTTTATTTTTTGTGTGTTTTTTTTGTATTTACCTCTGCCCCAAAATACATGTAGATTAATTAGACACTCTGGGAGGGGAAAAAAACAAACAAACATACAAAAACTGCCTACTTACAAAATACATTTTAAAACTGAAGGAAGTCAATTGTAGATGTATTTTTCATTAATTTTCTGCACAAGACCAAAATTGTTTATTGTCCAAGGATAAAAATGGAAAACAGACTTCAAAGTAATAATGTCATAGAAAAAAAATGCAACAATACTGGACCCGCAAAGATAAATGTAAAGTCAGTTTAAAAATTCTTTGAGGGCATCCATATAATGCTGGTCGTCAGCTAATTTATACAAGCGCTGCTGATGATAATGTATTCAGACCGGCACTGTATAAAATGCTGGTTTAAAGGTTGCCTATTTTCTATGCTCATTTTAATAATCCTAATTAATTTAAATTACAATATATCATTATTTCCATAGCATGAATATTTATTAAAATCCTACGGAGAGAAGCATAACAAAATGATCACTCATCAACAATGAAAGGTTGGAGCCCAATCTACCTACTTAGCAACTAGTGCTGGCTTAAATAAAAAGAAAAAAAACATGGCCCTTGGGGGGAAAAAAGGTTGACTTAATCATTTAAATTTCATAAATCCATAACTCCAGAAAAGAAGAACTTGTTTTGGCCAGATGACTAGGGGTTGTTAAAGCGTGACTGCATCTTTACACTGGATTTGATATTTGTAAGGTAGCACAGTAAGATCATAAGGTTTGTAAATAGTAATCATTACACATCCCATTCAGTTACACCTGCATGGGATTTAAAATACCCTATGAAGTGAAAAATGGTTTTTGCAGTTGTCTTTTTGGAATGTTTACCTTGACAAAGCATTCCAATGGTCTACGTTCCTATATATTATTGATATGGCAGCAACAAAAATATGAACATTTGGCACTGGGAACAAAGGACTAAAATTGTACTGCCAATTCATAAAACCCTTTAAAAAAATGGGGGGAAAAAAGTTTGAACCAATTTTCCAAGCAAAAATTACAAAATGCTCGGCTGTCAACAGTCATAACAGTTTTAAATCACAACCCTGGCAAAAGCTTTTTGAGAGTTAAGCTTAATGGGTTTTTACAGCGGTTTGTTACCTTGGTGGGGCTATTTCTTCCTTTTTTCATGTTTGTGACCACAAAACCCTGACAGAGGCAAGATTCAATGTGGACAAAATCAGCAATGGTTTTTGTTTTTTTTATCTCATCCATAGAAAGCGTCTTGGAGTTTAGTCCCCGTTCACACCAGGGCATTTGTAGCTCGTATTTTTCAGCATGGAAAAGCTCCGCACAGGCCTGTGAAGTATGTGCCTCTTTTTAGGGAGATCAGCACGATGTGACCCTTTTTCCTATTCCTAATTGCACTGATCTTTTTTTCTCAGTGCGATGCTGTGCTGAGACGTGAAAGGGGACTATAGTAATCAATAGGATTTCTTGTGCGGAGCTTTTCCGTTCTAAAAATTGTTACTTGCGTGTTCTCTGCAACAATCAACTTTGCAAAAAAAATCTGTACATCTATATTCTTTTCCCTTTTTTGGTTCCAAAAGCAAATTTTTCTTGTGCTTATCGGTAACCTTAGCTTTTACCAATGTCAACAATACAAATGTGATTATAGCAGAGAAATACACACAAATAAAAAAGAGAGAGCTATTTTATTTCCATCAGAAGACTAGGTACCAAAGCACAGCAAGTTAGAAAATAGGGAAGTCCTTGGACTCCGCTCCTGGGAGCCTGCCTCACCCCCTAATAAGTCCAAAGACAGTCTCATTTTCTAATTTGCTGTGGCACATTTCCTACAGCACAAAAGATGGTATTATTTAAAAGTAACCATAGAATCAATGGTGCAGAGATGGTTCAGTTTTAAAAGAACATGTCAGGACAAAGATACGGGAGATGCCATTGCTGACATTTTATTAATTTGTTTAAATGTTTTATGGCTGTCATCCTACGTCAACTGCCTAGTGATTCCCTCTCCCAGAGCAAGCAGGTGCATATCTGGCAATTTGACATCAGACATGCAATGCTTGTCCCATGTCAATGACTCACCAAGTACTGAAACCAAGATAAGGATGATTGTCCTGCTCCATGAAATCAAGTCAGCAATGGCAATTTCTTTCAGCCAAGAAAGGGATTGATAAGAAGTATTTCCAATGGAGACAGACAGAATTAAATTTTTAAGAGACTAAGAAAGGTTTAAAATGTCTGACAATGTTTTTAGTGTTCTCAGTGCCTAGGATTACTGTACAGCTGACATGGTTATCCACAGCTAAAAAAAAAAAAAACATGGCTGGAGTGTAGCTTTAAATATCTAAACAATTTACAAGCAGACATTTGGGCAGTCCAGTTTGCCTGATATGAATAGTCTCACTGCAAGCAAACTCTTATTTTCAAAGAAGAATCAGTCTGGATGACAACGTTAATTTTAGCACACAGCCCACAAATTAAATTGTGCCACAATTTCCATTTAAAGTCTGTAGTGACATATTGTATTGTCGTATTGCAGTTTCAAATTTAATAAGAATGTGGACAAGGTGGCCACTTTACATTTTCTTCCTATAGTCAAATCAAACCCTTTATTTGATGTACTGCAGATGAGAAAATGCATTAATAAGGATTCAATTTCAGCATATGAGCAAACATGAACAACAGTCTGCAACTAAACAAAATGATTTTGTCATAAAGAGTTTATTTTAATATAGAGAATATTATAAGTGCATGCTGCATATAATATTACAGATTTCAAATACCTAATTGAAGTAAACCAATATTTGCAATCTTAATGTGGAAATACAGTCAATACATAATGAAATAACAGAGGAAATTGAAAAGCTGGGCAGGAATATTGGAAATAAATCCAGGCAGAAACAGCAGAAATTAAAAATTCTAGTATGTGGGATGATGGCAGTTAAGCTATTTTATAGGATTACATTTTTTTCATTTTTGAAAGCAGAAAAAAAAAAAAATCAGATCTTGCTGACTACAGAGTATTAAATCCGGAGAGCTGTGATTTATTATACTCTCTACCCAGGGGAACAGGCCTCTCTTTCATGTTGAAATATTTCATAAATTTCAAGACAGCATAAATTCTTAATTTAGAGTTATAGGAGGTCACATTTAATGTACTCATGAAATTCAGAAATATTAAAAGGAATATCAACCATGGAAGAGCATATCTGAAAAAAAACAAAACAAATTTTTATATGCACGTTAGTACCGGAAAAACTAAATCGTGTACATGATGTGTTATTCAGAATATCCAACTTTTTTACCAATTGTAGAAGTTATTAAGTGATATTTTAGATTTATTTAATCTGGATTTAAATTTATAGGAATAGTTAATTTCCCCAATGTTAACCAGAATATACAACATGAATGCTGAACTACATCCGTCAGGAAATAAAAAACAGGTTTACCATCTATTTATGCAGTATTTAGACGTACAGTATTAGACGTATTAGTTGGACATAACTCAAACGCTTGGGGCACAGTAGTCAAAGGTCCAAAGAAAAAAATTCACCAAGGCATCTATGAAACAATCTTTGCTTGATATCAACCTCACCAAAAAAGCTTTAGCTGTTTTCATGGTCATGTTAAATTGGTAGACTATATCTGGCAGGCATTAGCAACATAATAAATAAAATATATAATAAAATAAATAAAAGCTGCTGATAGAAATAAAGTGCAATACCTATAGGTGCCTGCAAATACTGAACTAGATTAAAGGAGAACTATGGGGTTAGGGATTTCCCTATAGTTCTCCTAAGGGTATAGTTCTCTGGATCCACCCAGCTGCGTGAGTGACAGCTGGCTCTGCCTATGTAGAGGCAGAGCCAGCTGTACCCGCCCGTCCCCCGTCCGTTCCGCCAGTCAGCGCTGGAGGATCGGACAGGGGAGGGGGGAATACTCTCCCTCCCCTGTCACGGCTCTCTGCCGGCACAGGATCGAGAAGTGAGTGAGCGTCGATATGTGTTCGCTCCCTTCACGATCTACCGAGCCGACCTGTGACAGTTTCATTGTCACTACAGTTTCATTGTCACAGGTCGGCTCAGATTATGAGGCTGAGTGAAAATCACTAACCTCATAATTATCCTTTAAAGTCCACCCACACGACTTTCTGAACAACTATGCTTAAGGACTTCCTGTCAAGATTTATCCACACCCTCTTGACACCCATGCAATCCTCTTACCCAGTGAGGTACACAATCATAATAATGGGCCAATAGGAATGTAGGGGGTGGGGGGGTAAGAGGGAGTTCGCAAGTTTGACACTACCAGGAATCTTTTCCTTATTAGAATGGCAAAGCATATGTACTGAAAGCAGCTGCAGGTAACTGCACTTTATACAGATGTGAACACATTTGTTGGCACCCTTACTGCTGGTTTTCTGTAAATAGCATTACAAATTTTCAACCTTGTAATCAGTGAGCCTATTTCATGGAGAAAAGTAGTCACTTACTGTTTGGTATCATTGTCTGCATCACACTAAACATGGACCAGAGAAAGCAAAAGGTAAGAGTTGTCTAAGGTGATCAGAAAGAAAATTATAGACCAGCAGGTCAAAGGTAGGTTAAGAAGTTTAAGTACATGGCAGCTTAACAAACCTCCCTGTACATGGCTGCAAGAGGGGAACCGAACCCAGACTGAACAGAAAGATAGCAAGAGTGGTAGACAAAGAGTCAAGGAAAACATTTAAAGAGATACAAGCTGAAGGTCAAGGTACAAGTTGCTTTTTGAATGACAGTGGGCTCAAAGGAAGACCCTGCTGTTGGAAGAAAAAGATAAAATAACCATACTGGAACTTGTTAAATGCATATTGACAAGCTACAATGTACAATTAGCTTTTTGGCAAGTCACATCAGTTCTATGTTCAAAGATGAAAAAAAATTAAGCTTTCAAAGAAAAAATCACCATACCTACTGGGAAACATGGAGGTGGCTCAGCTATGTTTTGGGCTGCTTTGCTGCATCTGGAACGGGGTGCCTTCAATCTGTGCAGGGCACAACAAAATTTCAAAACCGTCAAAGATATCTAGAGTGACAGGATAATGACCCAAAAACACACATCTAAAAGTATCCAAGAATGGCTAAGAATAAAACATTGGACTATTCTGAAGTGACCTTCTTTGTACACTGATCTGAATCCTATTTAATATGTAGGGAAAGAGCTGAAACATACAGTCAAGAGAAGGCATCTTCAAACCTGAGACAGCTGGAGCCAAACTACCTTTTGGCAGGTGCAGAAGACTTATTGAGAGCTACAGAAATTGTTAGTTTGCAGGGTTTGCCACTAAAGGCTGTCCAAGAAAATACAAAATGTAATTGATATTAGAGCTTTTTTTGTTTTTAATCAGTGAAAGGCCGTCATAAATGCAGATATTTTTTTTGTAACTTCCCAATTCCCTTGTTTTCTAGTGGGTCCTAGCTATGCTCCTCCCCCGCCCCCTGCATGGGTTACCGGCCATTCCTGCAGGAGCTGCGTGTGTCCATAAACACACACAGCCCTGCAGCAGGCAACGCCCCTCCTCTCCGCCCAACAGTTTGACTGAAAGCAGAAGGAGCCTATGGATCCTCTGCCCTCAGTATCCCCCTGCAACCAGGAAGTTTGGGACAGAGGATTGCTTTGGGGACTGGCGGTGGTGACAAGCGGCATTTACTGGTAAGTGTGGTGGGGCCGAGGTAGTCAAAAAGGTACTGGCCGTTTTTTACCTTAATGCAGAGAATGCATTAAGGCAAAAAACTTACTACTTTCAGGGTCCCATCATGCTTGCTCATACCATTTTTATTTTATTACTTAAAATATTCTGTTGAATCAAAGCAAATTCTAATTTTCATTAAATATGGGATAAAGAAAGATGGATGACATTTACTTTGGTCAGCTTCAAGTCATTTCAGAGAAAACTGAGTTCTTTATTCGTTGAAGGGCACCAACAAATTTGTCCATGTCTAAGTTTTATTTATTTTTTAGAGTCACTATAAGTTCATCACTACAGACATAACAATGATCACAGGCCTCCTAGTGTCAGAAACAGAAGGTTTTTTAGGAAAAAAGAAAATAACTCTACAAAGAGGATGGAAGAAGGGGTCTTTAGCAAGGGGCTATCTGAGCTATAAACGGGAAAACTGCTTTTAAAATGTGCAAAGTTGTTCAAATAAGTAAATAAACTTGAACTGTAAATCAGATTGGGATTTACTGAGCAGTCAAAAGAGAAAACAACACATGAATACACACAAATACCCTTCATTTATATACCAATGTTAAAAAAAAACCACAATTGAATTTTGTGTTACATAGCTTTGTACTGAGCCTTGGCCTCATGGTGAATGAATGATCGGAATTTATGCTTCAGAAACAGGAATGCAAATCTAGAAAAAAAAAAAAAGTACACCCTCACACAAAATCTGCATGAATACCCATGTAATTCAGCCACCAACTGTTCACAGTCATGCTTTTCATTAGCCAAGTTCCTTTCAGCTTCAAATTCCTCAAAAGCACATGCAAGAAAACTTCAAAAATTTCCCAAACAAACCAGGAAGGGAAGATTCAATACAATATACGAAGAGTTTACTGGAAAATGAAACTGTGGAATTTACAAGAGAGCTGCAAACAAATGTTTTTATATGTTTTGTCAAAATGAAAATAGATTTAGGAACTGCACAAAGCGTAAATAATATTTAGGTATACTTTTAACATGTAGAGAATGTTAAGACAATACCTAATTTCTCTGTGCCTGCTGGGGAGATTCACTCTCTCGGTTTGTCCTGGTGACCATTTGATGTGAAATCTAACACTTTAGAGTTGCTACCAGAGCAAGTATGAGTAAATATTTTAATGAGGACACCTGTTCTGGTGACACCTGCCCAAAGCTGGCCATACACCTATAGATTTTTGATCGGAATTTTTGTTGCAGCCAAGAACCCTAGTTCGAGTTCCACTCAAATAGCCCATCAAGCACAGACCAATGTTGATTTCGATAATTTGCGCATGTGCAGTGTTCCTGCTGCAATTTTTTTTCGTACTAGAACGGCACTAATCCATCAATTTCCGTTCGATTCCAAAAAATTTTTTTTTTTCCAGCCTCACTCTTCGAGAAAAATCGAACGGAATTACAGTAAAAAAAAAATCGTTGGTGTCTCATCAACTGTTCAATTATCGTTCAAAAATACCATTTGTGGAAGATTTCCAAACGAAAATCGAAGAGCGTATGGGCATCTTAAGAGGGGAATTCCCTCACATTGTAGAAATTTTAACTAACTTATAGGTTCCCTTTCCAAAGAGACACAGGCAACAAAAAATAATGTGACAGGAGTTTTAACCCTTCCCTACAATACTCAAAGCTAAAAAGTAGGGATGCACAGATACCGATACTGGCCCACATGCTCCGATACGTACCTCCGATACTGAAACTTCCGGTCACAGGCAAGTGCGAGGGAGCATGGAGCTGGCTTCCTTTACAATCAGGAAGTCGGGTGGTGGGTTATGACCTGCCTCCCGGCTTCCTGATTGGCTAGGAAGCTGGCTTCACTTGTTGCTAGGCAGCCTGGCTTCTTAGCCAATCAGGAAGCCGGGGCGGCACATAATGACCCGCCTCCCTGATTGGTAAGGAAGCCACGCAACTTAGCAACAAGTCATGCCGGTTTCCTAGCCAATTAAGAAGCCTGGAGGTGGGTCATGACTTATCGCCTGGCTTCCTGATTGGCTAGCAAGCTGGCTTCACTTGTTGCTAGGCAGCCTGGCTTCCTGACCAATCAGGAAGCTGGACGGCACCCCATGACTTGCCTCCTGGCTTCCTGATTGGTCAGGAACCCTCGGCAAGTGCAGCCAGTGTTCTTTCGCTAGAACACCGGCTTTGCAACAGGTCATGATCTGCCGATCGACTTCCTGATAATCTGGGCATATGGCACCGGTAATCTGTATCAGCGAGTACCGAAAAAAAATATTGGTACTAGATACCTACATACTGGTATCGGAGCATCCTACTAAAAAGAAAAGTTTTGGCTATACATTAAGTACACTTAAGAGTCTATGGGATTCATTAAAGCTGAAGTTTAATCGGCTTGTATGTTGCCTTACCTGGTTCACCTGCTTCATCAACATGCTAATTACATTTTTAAGTAAAACCTTTCCAGCATATTTGGCCAGTCACAGCAATAGGATAAGCTTGCAGTTCCATTGCTTTCTTTCCACTTCTTTCTGCCCCAGTATTCAGACAAATGGCACCTGCAGCTGTCTAAATACCCAAACAATGACAGCCTCTGATTGCACTCACTGTGGAACAATTTTCCACCCACCTCCTCGAATTTTTCAAACTTTGTGAAGTCTGGTGGTGTCAACAGAACCACCACATCAGGAATCAGCCAATATTCAAGTAGTGTATGGACAGTATTAGTGTGGCTTGTTTGTAGGGAGATCAGTAAGGAAATGCAAGAAAAGTTTTACTAGATTTGCAAGCAGACACTTGTTGGCTGACAGCACTAAGGGGCAACATTGACCTGACCTATTAAAAGAACCTTGTCCCAACTGGATTATCCCCAGAGATAAGCAGAGCCAGAAGTCTGCTACCTTTTCACTATAACTTGCGCACTGAGCTAAACCCGAGCACTAAAGTAGGCCATACACTATGTTTTTTTTTTCTTGTTGAGCCCCACAGGCTGGATGAGAAAAAATAACAAAAACGTTTGATTCCTCATGCCGGACTATTTTACTCCGACAGTAGCGGCTGTGCCGTTGTCAGAATATCTGCACAATGACTGCAGCTATTCAGTTGTTAAGATGAAAATTTTAAAACCAACTCCTTTGAAAAAAGTCAATGAAAACACAAAAAACAAGCATAGCTCAGCCGAAATTCCAAGAGTGTATGGCCAGCTTAATTTGAAAGGCTACCTCCTAATTAATATGTCTGTTGCCACTGTATGTGGCATTTCCATTTTAAGGCAAATCCAATTATTAAACCTTTAGCATGGGAAAAATATTTGGATTCAATTTGATCAGACTGCAAAGAACACTGAAATGTGAGGCACCTACTGTGAAAACAGCTGCCTGTCAAATGCCCAAATCTATCTCCGTCACAGTGAAATGTGGGTCAGCCTATCCCCGGGGCTATGGTGTGCTATTTTAAAAGAAATAATACCTGTATTATTTTAGGATGTGACTGACGATACACACAAATTCACTAGCATTAACTTGGCTCACTAATGCACTACTTGTTGCAAGGCTCATCACATGAATGTAGATGAATGACCTCTGCTTTATTCAAAATAATTGGGGGGAGGGGACATAAA
>NW_017307294.1:543572-544436 GCF_000935625.1 Nanorana parkeri
AATCCCTCTGTTTTATTAAAAAAAAGGGGGGGGGGGGGACATAAAAGTGAAGTTAGAAGGCTCATATTAACCTTGGCTCTACCCTGTGCTGTAGATAAGCGACTGGTTTTGAGGTTTTTAGGCCTGATATGTGCCAGTTACCGTCCATGTGTATTCTACAAAAGGTCCTACATGCTTTTACTGTCTAAGAGAAGCAAATATCTTACCAACTGCAGTCTATCAAAACCCTACTTTATGGTAAACCTGACCCGTCTTGTGTGACGGGGAAAAGGATACCACTCACCAATGCATAAGGGTCATGCTAGTTGAGGAAGTTCCACTTTTCAACCAGTAAAGGACTCTGTTGTAGGATCATAGTGGCAGGGGTACACTGCAAACAAACACTAAGTGAATAGCTTAAAAACAATGTCAAACACTCTTGCCTTGCCCAGTAGGTATTCAAGGTTCAGCTCCAAGCAGATATCCTCAGCTGACCATGCAAGGGCAGCTGCAGCTATTGGGAAATCATCTCCCATACAGCTTGCATCCCCTGCGTTCTGATTCAAGTGACACAAAGCTCAGGATAAAGCTTAAACATGCATTCAAGTACTTTAACTATTTACAAAAATGTATCTGATTTGTGTATCACTCAGGTGTAGATTCTAAAATCATCTCTGAATTCATGCTGACACTGTCCTTCCATCTGGAGGGTAGCTACTTTTGTTCCCCATGGTCCCAGTGTGTTGTAAAGAAGCAACTGCGCCAAGCTCACTCCCGTGATGGACTACTACAGTCTCAATACTATTTAGTAAAATCTGTCACACCTGGCACTTCACAATTGACCCCTAAGGGGTACCTATTGGGGGCTGGTGTGTGCCTTCACCC
>NW_017307294.1:545329-582151 GCF_000935625.1 Nanorana parkeri
GCACACACCAGCCCCCAATGAAAGAATGAAAGCCCACTCACAGCAGGTGAAAGGTGTATAGATGGGGCTTATAGGAGAGGCCTCATCACAATAGACTTTGCCTCTTCTGCCCTGGTTCTGTAAAGCTCCCTGCAGCTAACTGCCACTTTACACTGAGGACACATTACAGGCCTGCACTGATTCTTTCTCATAGCAGGGTACAGCCTGCAAAGCTATGCTGAGGATCAGCCCATCTGGAAGCTGCAAAACAAGCTCCACTGGATCTTCATTACCTGAAGAAACCTTGCTAGAAGAAGGAAAAGTACTAGATAAAACCAAAAAGAATAAGATTTGCTTTTCTCAGGAGTAGAGAGAAAAGGTTTGTTCTTCTAGGACACTAGTGAAAACTGAGGCATGCTGGGAGTGGGAAGGGTTATATTGGGCTGTTTTTACAGCTGGTTTGCCAGTATCCAATCTCCTAAATTTAGCAACATAACCCAAGGCTCCTGAATTACTGTTCTTTGTCCTGTAATATATATATACACACACACACACACACACACTGAGTTTATTATTATGACCACCCCATCAGTACTTCGTTGGGCCACGAGATGACTCCACGAGATGATGAAAGATGATGCGAGGAATCTGACACTGCACTCTTGCCCTTCTGTTGTCTTGTACCAGTCTTGCCACTCTCCGTTCTGCCCTAACATTGACTAGTCGCTGATGGCCACAATTCGCACGTTCAGACCCAGATTTTTGGCTGACAGTCCAGTCTTTAAACACTTTAACAATGAGCCCCTCTTGAACATTTAACGAATTCTGCTGTTTTGCTGATACTCGCTCCATGGCTCGCACCAACAATCATCCCACGTTCAAAGACTGTTAAATCGCATTGTTTCCCCGTATCTTCAGAAAAAAATCACTTCTACTGTCGTGGTAAACGACCTGCTTCTCTATTTATAATGGTCTGGGCCTCTAGCAACTACAGTGCGAAATTATAGCTAATTATAGCTAATTTGCCTACAAACGTCAGGTGGACATAATAAACTGGCCACACTTTTTTCTTGAAAATATATTGTCTTGAATACAGGATTAAGAAATACTTTTTTTTTTTCAGAAAGAGAAATGGTTTTGTTTATGTCTAACTTTCATTGAGGCTCTAACCTGGTATAAGATATAATTGTTAAGCTAAAAAGAACTTCAACAGATCAGCTCAACTTAGTGTGGTACCAAAATAGATAGTGAACTCTTAACCCAGTGTTCCAAAATTAGACATGGAAGCTTTGAACTGAGATCACTGTGTGTTCAGAGCAATTTGACATCGTCCCAGTATAGCCATGTGTCACAAACCAAAAACATTTAACACTAGTAAGGCACCATCCTGGAAAAGCCTTTATTTGGAGCTACAACATTACTATGTACAGTTCAAGATGGAAAATTGCAAGACTAATAAGATTATACCTATATTCCAGTGGAAATTGAGACATAAAAAAATACTAATACAGATATGTATTTATTTAAAAAACAAATTTTAATGCAACTAGTGTAGATAAATGATTCTGATCTGGTATCAGATTTTTGTAATAATCTATAAGGCTGAACTCACACTGCTGCTCTGGTGTAACAGACACATATGCGCATTAACGCACTGCAACCGTGTGAATCCAACCTAAAGCACTGGGGTAGGGAGAGGCAGAAATAGCGGCCAATTCTGCTGCATGCAATTGTTCTTAAGAGGAAAACCCTGAGAGGAGGAGAGAGCAGGAAAACGTAGAAATGACTGTGTGCTGCTGCACCTTTGCTGTTCAATAACAGGCTAGGAATGGAGAGGTGACCAAGCAGTACTGCAAAAGAGAAAAGCGATGTCACCAATAAGTGTAAATTACAGGACTGTCAGGACAGAAATGCAGAGAAGAAGCAGTAAAGCACAACCTAAGCTCTTAGGCTTAGGTTGCTTTACCTTTTTAAATGGTTGACAGGTTCACTTTATGCTGAACTACCTTTTTTCACCAAAAATGTGCGATGTGCCATATATACAAGCAAAACAAATGGCAAACGCACTCATCAATTCCTTACCAGCTTTACAGCAAGGTGCACACGGAAGGGATTCAAACAGTAAAACAGCAAAAAGTTTCCAGGCACACTCACCAGCCAGCATGCAAAAAAACCTCTCTCACCACTAAGGTTAAAAGAAGAGGTTTAGATGCACTTCTTCTGCAGAAAATGTGAAAGCTGCACAGCCACGTCAAGGCACCTCTATATAGTGCGGTCCTAACTCTAAACTATGAGAGTCTCCATCTCAGCTGTCGTTGTGATGTGCGGGGTCCCTTGTGCGTACCTGTGCCTTTAAGGGAGGTTGGGCTTCCTCCTGACAAACCTGCACCCAATTTAATATTTTGCCCCATGTGCGGCTTTCAAATTTTCTGCAGAAGACGTGTATCTAAACCTCTGTTTTTAACCTTAGCGGTGAGACAAGTTTTTTTGCATGATGGCTGGGGAGCGTCACTGAAAACATTTTGCTGTTGTGCCATATATACAGTCCCCATAATGCTAATAATCATATTAGAATTAAAAATATAAAAGGACGTTTGTGCGGCCACACCTTTTACACTGCATTGAATCTTTGCCCCCCCTAACATCACATGCTGGAGATCAGCGCAAAGCGGTAAATGTTTCAGCTTGACTCACATGTTCCTTTAAGTATTAATATTTCAACTGCGCTGCATGTATGAGCCAGCTTGGTAATACACAATCTTCCATACAACTATTTATGTCAAATAATGGCTGTACCTTCTTGCTACAAAATAAAAATTTCATACTCTGGGAACGCAACTATAAATAACGGCACGAGGCGTAAACAGTGCACGAAGAACACTGCATTATGCCGCTGCAGTTGGCAAACGGATATCCATCACCTAGACTGGCACACATGTCCCTAATCACAGAATTGGCACAGAATCGGCAACAGTAGCTAGACACAGCAATTAGCTGCAAGTAAACTTGGCAGAGGGGCAACGCCAGGGTCTGTACACCCATCACACAAACCTAGAGAGCTACAACAGCATTACAATAAACTTGATAATCTGTCGTATCGTATGTTTAAAGAGCACCTGTCCTTTTGTAGCAGGGAACCTGATGCATGGGGGTAAATAAAGGAAATTAGCACTGCCCTGTTTTCAGATAGGAGTGTTTTAGTGTATTTCATTTCTAATGGTAATAAACGCCACCTCTCATGCCAATAAACTCAGCCCTTTGTCTTTACTTGCCTGTGGTTGCTTTATTTCTACGATTGTTTTGACAAAAGAATCGTATCTTTCAGAAATAGATTGTTTACTGACAAAACGGTTCCTTTAGTACAAACATTCTTTTTCTTGATAGAAATCCAAATTATATTCTATTTTCTTTGTTGCGCTGAGCAATTATTTTAAACGATCAAAGCTATAATCATAATCAACTTTTCGGTTCTCATATGTATGGCCAGAGTAATAAAGTGTTGTTCACATGGGAACTACATGCTGTAGAGAGGTCAGCAACATTATTTGACAGGCCAGGCTGTCTGTGTGAGCGTGTTGAGTGAGCCATTTGGCTTAGTTTAGTATAGTCTTTTTGACACACTGTTTGAAGGGTGAAGGGACAACTGGTAGAAGTGGAAAACGCACACCAAGCAAACCTTTTACTGTCCTTCTGAAATAACCTGTAAGAAAGAAGGAAGCAGCTTCTGTTTTGTTATCAAGGCAGCATCATCCTGGTAGCTTCTCATGTAGCTTTACTGGTCCCCTTTCCTCTTCTGAGTCAGAGAAACTCATGAAGCTGCTGGATGAGTGTGTTAAAAGAAAAAAGCCCAGCAACCATGGTAGCAAAATGGAGGGTGATTTTGTCACACATAACAATAATCGATATTCATACTGGGTGCTAGAATAACTGTACAGCTGGCTTAATAGCAACTCCAAGCAAGTACAAGCTACCAGTAAAGACAGTAAATACCTTAGCTGTATTAATAGCATGCTCAATTGCCTTGAGTTTTAGGTAACCCACTTCCAAGAGGATTTTTACGATGCTGATGTGCAGCCTCTTGTAATTCTGTAATTAACCAGCTAAATTCTTGGGCAGCCATCCTGTATCAAGTCCAGGGGGTGGACAAATGAATATGGAACTCTTAGTCAGTCTGTCAGTCATAGTCAGTCTGTCCAATCCAGCAGTATGTTTTAGGTGCCAATTCCATTGACAACAGCTAGAGAAAACCTTAAAAGTTAGGTGCCAGCTATAATTTTTTTAAGAAGCATTGGCTACCTGGCTCCTGGAATTTTTCCAGCCCTGATATAGTCAAACACTGACCTGGAACAAACATATAGAGAAACAGTTTAGTTTTCAGGCTGGCTACATGCATTTTGGAGTCAGCAATTCACCAGGTAAGGAAACCAGGATCTGATTGACAGCTTGCAATCTGAATCAAACTGCCAGGCAACATTTAAAATCTCAGGATCTTAATTTTTGTACTGTACCACTACTCATACAAATATGCCATACCTTATTATATAGCTGCAAACATCCTCTACGTGCACTGCACCCCCATTTCTACACATGGTGGCAATGGTCCTTAGCCATCTGATAAGCAACTATAGAATCAAAATTGGCTGTTGAAGTTCTGCTTTTTTCGTCACTTTGGCTCTCCCAGCACAATTATAGGGTTATCCCTCTACTCTCCCCTTCTGTAAGCATGTTCACAGTAGTAAACTGACAGCACCATAAAAGCCCCGACTGTCTCCTAGTGCTTGTCCCCTCCTAGACCGAGTGCCGATCTGAAGAGGGTCACGTAAAAAATGTAGGTTTCATTAAATATAATTGAAGGATTTTGGTTATATTTATTTAAAGTTCTCCTAAAAAAAAAAAAAAAGCCAGCCTGGAGACTTGTATTCTCAAAGATTGATTTAAATGGAAAATGTTCATGTATGACTGGAGCATATCTTTACAGGAAAATTCAGAGCAAATTATCCCCCGAAAGGTTCACATGAAAATTATTAATGGCCCTATTAAAATAGTAAAACTATTTTATAACAGCAAAAAAAAAAACACAGGTCTATAAAGACTTAAAAAAACCTTCATATCAAACGCAAATTTAACTGTTGTTAAACAAAAAGGAGCTAACTGACAAGAAAACAAAAAAAATTTTAATAAAATAAATCAAAGAAAATTCTAATTGAACTCATCCCTGTAATGTCACTAATATGCAGCGTTGAAATCTCATTTATATGCAAATAAAGAGTTCATAGGGGACAAAACAGGAATACTGTGAATGTTGCCAAGTCATTTGTAAACAATCTCCAAATGTGCTAGGATTCAGGACGCAGAAAGCGCAACACATTGTACACAACAACTGTCAAGTGCGTTTAGAGATTTCGGTTTCTGATGTCTCTTTTGTCACAAGTGTTGCAACGTGTTGTTCAGACACAACGACAATGGCCCAGAGAGAGGGTGACAGAGTGATCCGGAACAAGGAAGTAATTAGATTATAACAGAGTTTACCTCATTGCAGAGAAAAGCAAATTCAGATTTTGACTAAAGAGGACCTGTTATTTTGCAGCAAACATAATGCTACAGCGGAAGATGCCATGGATGGACATCATGCTCATCCCTTGTTATGAAAGTACTGCAGTATTACTTCATCGTGACTTAAAAGGTGAATTATGAGGCGAGTGAAAAATCACTCAGCCTCATAATCTGAGCCGACCTGTGACAATGAAACAGTCACAGGTCGGCTCAGTAGATCGGGAAGTGAGCGAACACATACCATCGCTCGCTCACTTCTCGATCTATCCCTGCAGAGAGCCGTGGCTGTCACTCACAGCTCTCTGCAGGGATTCCCCCTCCCCTGTCCGATCCTCCAGCGCTGACTGGCGAAACGGACGGGGAGGGGGTGGGCACAGCTGGCTCTGCCTCTGGATAGGCAGAGCCAGCTGTCAATCCCGCAGCTGGGTGGATCCAGACAGTATTGTCGGGATCCGTCCCGGTTGCGGCATCTCAGTATACCGCGAGCTGTAGCTCGTGGTATACTGAGCTTTGGGTCACGGGAGAATGCTAGTTTGTGTTCTCCCGTGACCCTTAGGAGAACTATGGGGAAAAGCACTGACCCCATAGTTCTCCTTTAAAGGGGATGTGTAGTTGGTTAGTATATATTTTCTTCTACTATTATGGTAATGGCTAAAAAAAATACAAGTTTTATATTTTGCCAAGAAAATACAAAATATTGCATATGTTTGTATTGTAATTTTCAGCAAGAAATTGATGCTCTTGGCTCCTTTTCTCATATTACAGGCTATCATTAGCTACTTTATGAAAAAAAATTAAAAAAAAGCTTTTACTAATGGTGTACCTTCCAGACACCCAAATGTGGAATCACTCTACTGTTTCTTACATAGTTCAATCAGAATGTATTTAAACAGAAAAAAAGCCTGTTTACAGAGCTCCATAGCTCAAGCTGAATTTCTCAGATGACACATAGCAGTAACATCTTCACCCCTTTCCTACCTGTGATAATGACTCTGCATTAAGTTTAAATCAGAATTAGTCTGGTGATAAAACAGTTTCTGTTGTTCTTTGTTGGAAAAAATCCCTGGTGCTCTGGGAATCCAGAGCTTGTTTGTAAAACAAAGCTTGTATAGAAAAACACCCCCCAAAAAATCAGTTTAAAAACCATAAATGAAAATAATCACAAAACAAGTTCAAATTCACCTTTTACATGAATGTCCAAGTGTCATCACTTATAGAAATAAAAAAGGTTCAATAACCCCTCCTCACACTATCCAAGACTACAAAAATAAATTAAAAAAAAGGCAGCCCATCTCCAGCCACCGTTAACCCATCTTGCCATTGTATATGCATTTATAATTTAGATTCCTTATATCTACCTACATTTGGTTATGTAGGCATGTGTATTACTGAATAATGTGAAGTGTGGAACTAAAAGATAGGTACATTTTAGGTCCTGGTTTACATAGCACTTTACAAATCCATTGTCAGGAAGGTTAAAGACATCAATGGGATTAAAATGGGTGTGAACTCATCACAGTTAACCTATGGCTACACACAAGCTTCAAGTGATCATCCATTAAAAAAAAAAGTTAGCACTTTTTTTTAATTGTTAAAAACAAATTGACCAATGTAGGCCTTATGGAGGAACTGAGCAGTGGACACCATTCCCACAAACAAGTTACCAGTATTGCCCATGGCATCTCTGCAGCTAACCTCGCCTTACTATGCCTTGTTCTACACCGTGTTGCTGTGGTGAGGTGACCACATCCAATGATGAACCAATGACTGATAGAAGCATAATAAAGCAGAGGCATTAGAGATTCAGAAAGCAGATAATAAAGAAATAAAGAAGCATCAGGAAGATCTCTGCACTGCAGTTCTTCCGGTACAGCATACTCCTCTGCCAGAAGAAGTGACCAGCACAGTAGTGACATTGCTAAATCTCAGTCAGAGGAAGCAGTGCCTTAGATCTCACAATGCAAAAATACAGCTATGACTATATGCATAGAAGTACCTAAGCACACTCACATATCAGAAAATTAACAGTTTTTCATTAAGAATTTAAGACAAAAGCTTTTTTTCTGCATGGGCACAATTAACATTTCCATAAGGTCCCTATAAAATAGCAATTCTTCACTTTTTTTGAGTTCAGGTTCACTTTAAGGGAAGCCATAAAAGCCGAATCCTGCTTCTGTGCTAAAACCCCAATACAATACTTATGGAAGGATTGGACTTAGATGCCAATAAAGAACATTTCTGGCAATCAGAAGCACCTTACTGCTTATAGATTTATTCAGCCTGCTGGAAAACCTTTGTACAGGTTGGTTGTGGGCAAGCAAGAGAAAAAGAAGGTGTGTGAACAATTCGGTCTAATTAATGGATCATGCAAGAAACAGCGTCCTTTCCCAGCACTAAGGTTGACAGACACATGCCACCTCATGTGCACTCTGCTTTTCTGGGGCTAGCTTGAGCCATTTGAAAGCTGTAGACCATTTTTAAATAAGTTGATAAACTCTTATTACATATTCCCAAAGCAGATTTATTTTCTATTATTATTTTATACAACCACCTGTCTGACCTCTAAGGGATAAAAATACTTTTGCTGTAGATCCTCAAATCATCTCTGAATTGGTGCTGACACTGTCCTTCCTTCTGGAGGGTGGCTACTTTTGTTCCCCATGTTCCTTGTGTATGTTGTAAAGTAGTCACCGCTCCAAGCTCACTCCCGTTATGGACTATAATCTTAATTATAATCTCAATTTCTATTGAGATTGTAGTCCATCATGGGGGCGAGCTTGGAGCGGTGTCTCCTTTACAACACATACAGGGACCATGGGGAACAAAAGTAGCCACCCTACAGGTTTTAAGGACAGTGTCAGCACCAATTCAGAGATGATTTGAGGATTTACTGACGAGTGATACACAAATAAGATACATTTTTGTTAATAGATAGGGCATTTAAATGCATTTTTAAGATTCATTCAAATGCCCAGAGTTTAGTGTCACTTTAATCCTTCAAAAATACAAAGCTGGATAGTCAAATCTTAATGCACACAAATAAGTAAATTAAATGTTGACCTTTTCCTTAAATCGTTTTCTTCAAATTTTTGTGGCTATGTTTTTATATCATCTTTATTTAACCCATAAGGTTGTCCATTTTTAAAGAAAGAAAAATCATTCCACCTTTCCCTTTCAGTTTACAGGGCTTCATGTTGCCGCCTCGCATTACAAGAGACTGTGGCTTTGTGTAAAATAATAAAAAAAAAAAATTTGCATTAGTGTTTCGTAGGTAATGATATTTGTGTCCGGCTGCTTTCTTCTAAGGCAGAGGGAAATAATTAATGATCCTCGTGTGAAAAGAGTTGAATGGTGCAAGCAGCTCCGTTCTGACGTGACTTGCGAGGAAAATCTCAACGGTAATTGTGAGATGCTGCTTTTTAAAGTGCATCTGTCAGCGTGAATTAATAGCTCCTAAATTAATAATATGTAAAAACTGTCTCTGCATTGTGCCTGCTATTTATTTCAGAATTGTTTACTTTTGTAGATTATTTTATTAGACCGTCCACTCAAAATGCTAATCAAAGGTTGGGTTGCCGTGGTGGGGATGAGCATTGTTCAGCTGGTTTAGAAACAAACATGGCTGCCACCATAACTGCTTTGCGTGGAAAATTAAACTCCTTTTATGTTTCAGGAGTAACCTAGAAAATAATACATTGAAACCCAATATTAATATTTTTATCTTGGTTAATTTTAGTGCCCATATTATAGTTATGTTTTCTAGCTCCTATCATTTAGTGCATTGCAAATAAGTCCATCAGCTTTACTAGGAAAAAAAAAAAAAAGTTATGTACTTTCTTTCTTGATGTCGCCTCTATAATATAGTATCAATTTAGGGTTACTAGAAGATGCAGAATAGAAGTTATTACCAAAGGCTACGTCAGTTATAAAGACAAACGCTATGTACAGCTGTTCCTGGGACTGGCCCTCTTCATGGGTTACATTTTCTTCATACCACCAAAACACCGTAAGCTGCTACTTGCTCCATCAAGGTCTCAATGGAGGAACACTACACAGTTATCTACAGTTACCTCCAATAATCTATATTGTTATGCTGTATTTGCTTGTTGGGGCATAAAAGAATGATTTGCATGGCTCCAACCACTGTCCTTCAATGAGGAATGATCTTCCCACTTTTGAGATATACCATGGCATGGGACACATAAATGCTTTCTGTTCCAAGAAGCTCCTCACTGATTCGGTTCGAGAGCTTTTTGATCCCCTCAGTCCCTTTGCAGGATAACCTATACTGTTATACAGGTTCCAAAATTCTACATTAGACTTGACATTCTACAGATAATAACAAGTCAGCCACCAAATTGTGACCAAGCGAGCGATTATTGTAAAGGGAACAGTGGGATCCTAACCTATACATTCACAATATGAGATGTTTCATGCTTGGGTCTATGAAAAAGGGAGCTCTTAGTTGACATCCCCAACACTGGGGAAAAAAAAACAATAGCAACTGGGCAAGTATAAAAGGAACCAGTCTGTCAACGCTGCCACCAGAAAGGCTCAAGAAGGATATGTGCCAAAATTTGGTAGGGCCTACGGAGATACTGACATTCACCAACCTGAAAGGCCAGACAAAGATGCTCTGATGTGCTTAGGCACCTTCAGACTAGAGGTCAGATAAAAAGATCGCACAACCAAGAAGCAGAACCTGCCTGCACAATTAGTAAACATGGCTCCACATACATATATTACAAACTATAAACAGAAAATACATTTAGGAACAAATATTAGCATACAATATTAAACAATGTTTTTATAAAGCAGATATTTTTTCACATGCAGTAAGTACAGCGTATCTAAAAAAGATCAAAAAGGCCACTCTTCTTCAGTCTTTTTCTCACTGGGCATACAGTATACTTCAGGATCCTGCACAGTGAAACAGTAATAATATTTGGGATAATGTAACCCTTGCTAGAAACAAAACATTAGGTCTTCACCGACCACAGAAAACAAAAAATGCCAATTAATCTGCGGCCAGGAAATGGCCCAAAACACATCTTGACATCTTTCACAATTAACTTAAAAGTATCCGGCCCCGACGGAAAAACACTTAAATCAATAACATCAATATAAATTAAAGTGGCATCAATACAGCTCTCTATTAATGACAGTGGTGGTATAATCTGTTCTTTCTGCAGAAATACCGTTTGCATTTTTTTTCCCTTTAGTAACTGGTTAAAGAACATTGATTTTTCAAGACAAAATACGCAATTTCTTTCTGGGGGTAATTAAATAGGGTTCTTTGTTACTTTACTCGCTGAATGGAAAGATTAGAGGCTTGGAAAAAATGGAAAATGTGGATTAAGCATGAACACCATGCAAACACAACATTTGGTAACAAACATGCAACGGAATAGGTATTTACATTTGACTATGTTTTACTATATATTAGATGCTTCACAAACCTGGCAATATTCTGCTAGCCAGTACTTTATATATAAAACAGCCACTACACACAAGACAGATTCAACCAACAGGTGCCACTCCCCCCAAAAAAGTGCTCTACTTGGAAACCTGCCCAGCCGCTGGCACGTGATTTGTAACCACCTCTGCCTAAAAAATAAAACAGTACACAAAATGGTATTTCAGTATTTAGCTTAAATTGAATTCTGCTTAAAGTAGCATTAAACCCCATTGTTCAATAATGAATCCAGATCAAATAAATATGCATTGCCCAACAAAGTATTTCTTTACAGTTTTTGCCCAAACACTTCGTCATCATGTTTCTGATTAGCTGGCTCCAACTCTCTCAGCTGCCCTGAACTTCCTGTCCAGTACAAGATTACAAAGGACAGCACAGTCTCCAGCAGCTGTTCATCTACTAGCCTGGAGAAGGAAAGAGGGAAGAAGGAGAAGAGAAGGGGGGGTGTCTTACTTTGCTGTGCCTATGAGTTTGTGGAGACACACACGCAGCTTACTAGCACCCAAAGTAGCCACCCTAAAACAGGATATCAGGCCCAGTGCTCAGGGAACCAGCTGACTCTGCAGGAAGCTAGAACTTTTAAAAATCAAGGAGCAGCAGTGATTTGATTCGAATTTGAAATAGCCTAAAACATTTTGAATTTGATATCTCTTTAAAGTAAAGCCTGTGAGATACAAAAGCAGCCACTGCTGAACACGTTCTGGTTACATGGCTGTCTCTGGCCTTATACTTTAGATCAGCGGTTGCAAACTGGTGGTCTGCGAGAAAATTTTGGTGGTCCGCAATTGCCCCCCAGGCCCTACTGGGCCGTCATTGAAGCAGCACGGAGGCTCCGGGGCTGCCTCTCACTGACTCAAGCAGCGGCTGTCACAAGGAATGCGCGACTCTCAGTACAGTGCAGGCTCTGAAGGAGGCGGGGTATCTCGTCAGTACACAGACTGAGCAGGCTGTGAGACATAGAAAAAGTGGGGAGAAGCAGGTAATAGTGGATCAGTATACTGTATGTATCGATATATTCTCTTTTTTCCCCCCCTCATTGGATTTTTCAAGCCCTGTATATATATATATAAAAGTCCGCGACGGTGGAGCCCGACGAGCGAGCTTTATATTCCAGCGATCGCTTGTATTAGCAGCTGTCACTGCCGTTGCCGGTCCCGAGATCCGCTGTGCCCGGGACCGCCACGGCTCTGTGACAGGAGATCAAAGGGAGTTCATTATACGAACTCCCTTTGATCTCCTCTCAGTCCCCAAGCCATCACTGATAACAAACACTAAACTGATGAGCAGTAAAAGCGTTTTAATCGCCACATATGGGCATTTTTTTGCGATTTTGCGGGCGCACGCAATTTTAAGGCTTGACATGTTTGGTGTAGGTCCGAAAGGTTGGCGACCGCTACTTTAAATGATCTAGAACAAACACTCAGATCGGGAAAGTCAAAGTGAAGTCAGAACAGGGAGCTAGCATTTTTCAGAAAATTGTCCGAACACTTCATTACTATAAGTTTCCTTCAAAGGATCAGTAGAGCCAAGAACATAAATGTAATAGACTGCAGATTTCCAGCTCTTAGATATGATGCCTGCATAAGTTTACATTTTTCAGCAAGTACAAAAAAATACTGGTTGATTTTGCAATAAGTGCAGAGTCCTATTGTATGTCCTTCTGTGTGTTATTCTCAGGATTATCAAGTAAAGAATAAAGAACAAAAACGAATGCAACCAGCACATCTAAAATTAGATGCATTTGACCAGATATTTTCTGGATCAAAGTTTTAGATCAAGGCAAAGCAAAAGCAGATGAGCTTGGAGAGTTGGGAGTCTCTTTCTACGATAATATATGGCAACTAAAATGACGAGGAAATATGCAAACTATGAACAAACTCTAGGTGCATTGCAACCATACCTGCATCTAACATCCACAACCTAACCTCCTAGTGCTACCATGGCAAAATAGCAAACAGGAAGGAAGCAAACAAGATGAGTCGCGCTTAAAATTTTTTAAACAACACGTTTACGTGGGATCAGATACCATAACACATCAATAGATACCTTAAGTTTTTCATTCTGCTCCTCCACAGTGCCTTGGGTAGCCCAAACCCCTAATGCAAGTCTGAATTCCTTGCACAACACACAACACTCACATTCCTACAATGCAATGCCAGTACCAGCCTACTGCGAGGCTTTGACATTGTCATGTGTCTGGTAGGAGATGTCAGTGTTAAGACTTCCAGAACATCGGAATGTTTGCATGGACATCGGGGGGGTGCATGTCCACTGGGTTTTATGGTTCTTTATCCTTCTAGACAAAACTTGGAATCTAGGAAACTGTACATAAAAAAGGCAAATAAGCATTCTAAACAATTCCAAAAGAAAAATATGTCATTAAGGAGCCAGGTTGTCCAATTTGGGAGTCAGCAGGATTTATTTTAGGACCCATCTCCATTAGCAACAACTAAAGAAAACCTCAATATAGGCACCAGCTGTAATTTTTAAAGAGCATTGGCTATCTGGGTTTTGTCCAGTTCCAATGCTTACAGGATGGATTGAGAACAGAGATGACCCCCATTGTCCGATCAGCAGTTAAAGAGGAACTTTACCCATATTTTTAAATAACAAAACACGCTGAAATGTTTACTAATGACAATCTACAAACACATACTTCTAGATAATTGCATGCTTTGTATTATTTGCATACCTTATTTCTCGTTTCTTTCCCAGTCTTCTGACAGTGGCCATGTTTCCTAAGGGCAGGTTACTAGATCTCCTTCTACTTCCTGCATTTCTAGCACATGTGACTAGGCCAGTGACCATGCACAGCATCTCAGGGGAGGAAAATGCCTTTCCATGAGATCTCATGAGATTACAGTTGAGATTTCACAGCAATCCCCTGTTGATGTAACCTTCCAAATATGCAATGCTTTGGCACTTACATCATATGTGCCAGAACTGGACCAGGAAGTAGATAAACTCTATTTGTAAGTAAATGAAAAACATGTTTAACTAATGAATGTAACATTATTTAAATCAGCATACAAAGCTGCATGCTGCAGTGATTTTTAGTGACAGGGGGTAAAGGTCCACTTTAAGGGTGGGTCCTGAGCCAAGCTGAATTGCAGTACAAAAAAGTGAGGGTTTTGGAACTGGCTGTGCTATCTTGGCAGGGGTGACTGGACCTGGAGACTGGCAGAATAGGATTAAAAATCCTTTGTTGGGCAAGTTAACTAACATATATGTATTTCACCCTTGTGGTTATCAGTGTGTCTGCAATTCAGAATTGAAGCAATTGTGTATTTATTCAACACAAACATGGTTAAATATAGCTAGTATAAGTATTTGGATATATCTACATATTAGCTTCTTATTAGCTATCTTTCATCTGGCAGAGAAAGAAACTCTGGGAACCATTTAGGACTCTTCTACCTTGCACAGTGCTGTAAACATTTGTGTGTTGATCTTACGACCTGTGATGACCTTCATTGGGTGACAATGTCCTTAATTTTACATTCAGAATGGTGTAAGCGTGCCCTAGACAGAGACATACTACTTAACTGCACTAGCAAAAAATGATGACCTGTCTGTGCTGCCTGGATGACAAGACTGGCAGAACAGGATTACAAATCTTCTGGCAGTTAAGAGAGTTCACATATATGTATTTAGTCCCCATTCACACCGCGCTTGCGGTGCCATTACTTGCCATCGCCAAGAGTGAATGGGGCCCTGGGCATCTGCTAGAGTCTACTCTAGTTCTTAGTGTCTCCTTCTCATGTACATATTATAATGGCAGTGCTAGGTGACTAGATTGTGAGAGAAGTTCTAATGACATGTTAACGTATTTACAGTGTAGTCAAAACTTTGTATTTTAGTTTTGAATATGTAATAAGTAATTCCTTTTTGTGTCCTGTTGGGTGGATTTCCTCTCAAGTTCCCATCCCACAAAGACAACAAGTTCCATTGACTTTCAGTCCCAAGGCCACCAGAACAAAATTTCCCCCGCAAGCACATAGGCGGCAATGAAAATCTGACAGAGGTTCCAATCCTACAAAAATTTGTTAAACGTAATTTTACATTAAAATACACTTTGAATATAGGCTTCCAAAAAAAAAAAAATTGGGGGTTGGGTGGACTTGCCCTTTCCTAGTAACTTGAGTTCCCCTTTAAACAAAGAATTTATTTAAATGTATGAGCATTATTAGATATTAAATCATCTTACATTCATTGGTTAAACAAACATGTTTTTCCTTTACTTACAAATAGAGTCTATCTACTTCCTGGTCCAGATCTGGCACAAATCATGTAAGAGCCAAAGCGTTGCATCTTGGGGAAACATTTTTTGCTTTTACTTACAATTATTGTTTTTCCACTTCCTGGGTGCACTAGTGATGTAGCCCTGGTCTCGTGGATGTATCCTGGAAAGGTTACATCACAAGTGCCTGTCTGGGAAACCACCTCTGCAGACTGCAAAATCTCAAAAGATCTTGGCGGGGGAAAGACATTTTCCCCATCAGATAATGTGCACTGTTACATCTTCCAGAAAGTAAAGGACAATGGATTCATCAGCCCTTAATGAAAATGGCCACCGTATAAGAGATGGGGAGGAAAAAAAAAAAATGAAGGTGTGCAAGGAATAAAAAAGCCTGCAATTATCTAGACATATCTGTTTGTAGATTGCCATTACTATACATTTCTAAAGGTGCCTTTGTTGTCATTTTTAAAGTAAGCGTGAAGTTCCTCTTTAAGGAATTAGAGAAAAAATTATTAGAAAAACTTTGCCTAAAATGAAAAAACTAAAAAGCCAAAATAATGGAAATTCAAGTTGATAATATAGGGCACGTAATTCCACTTTTCTCTTGCAGAAGCTGTTAAGATAAATGTGGTCAGGCAGAACAAGTGAGTGTCTTGGGACCACGCCAAGTTTACACTCATTCCAAATTTATTATTTTTTTATTTTATTTTCCATGACAATTTGGTAAATTAATCCTGGGCTGAGAACAATGGAGCCATTGAAAAAACAACATAATAGATGTAATCTATTTCTGTCCTGTAATTGTTCTGAGCCCTAAGCACCAAGGAGGTTAAAAGACAACCAGTTCCCAATGAAAACTATATTGTTTTCTACGTGCCATGCCTAAAACAGAATGCCTTTAAAATCTAACCTATTACTTGTGTTACCTACATTTGCGGCATTGTCTTTTGGCCCATGCCCTGACATTCACAGTTGGAACAGCCAATCAACATCACTGAAGGGGTGGGATGAAGGCCCATAGCTGAGAGTCCAATTATTTAAAATCAAGGGCGAAACATAACCATATAAAATAACCTTATTTTACATATGTTGTTATTATTGTGTGGGGTTCTTCTTAGCGCACAGACAGTCATTTTTCAAGCAAATTAGCAAAAAAATGTAGACAAAAAGTTTCTGCGCCAGTTTTCACGTGTACTTGCGACCAATGCGCCTGTAAACACGGAGAGGATGGTGTGATAGATTTGAATAGATCCGCCACAGTTTTATTACTGGAGATGAGACATATTTTCATCAAGATGAGAAATTTTCCCTCCTAACAGACTCGCTATTAAAAAACGGTCAGGGGCAGATTCCCTTCTGAGCAGCTGAATTTATGAATTTGCCCAAGTATAATAAATCTGCCCCTAATCTGCCAAACTGCTCTTGATTAGCACTGCCTAGCAGTCCCACAGATGCTTTTGATAAATTAAGTTGATAAATAGCCTTGTAAGAAGACAGGGTCATGTAGGTGACTAATTAATCGATGTTCTCCCAATTACCTTTTATCAGCCAAAAGGGTCAAAATAAATGCGGTGGGAAATTCCTGAGCAATGTAAACTTTGTTTATGTATTCTATTTTATCAGTTAAAAAAGTGAAGGTAATTAAAAAGGTATTAATTTTAATGCACACAATGTAAACTCTAGCAGGGCTATTCACAAAAGGGTGAAGGCAGAAAAAGTGAACAATCTAGGACAACACAGCTGAACTGCAAAGTGAGCTGAATTGAAGAAGTTTTCCAAATCAGCTATTTTGGCCTAGATTGTTCACTTCTCTTGCCTTCTTCAAACTCGTCACCCTTTTGTGAATAATCCTGTAGGTTTGCCAATAAATATAAAAGAAGATGAGACTGCCACGTTAACCGGTACCAAACATATCTAGCCCAAAAATCTTGTACGCCTGTGAAACTGTGAAAAAATTATACCCAAAATTAGAAATTGGTGACGTGTTAAAAACCACATTAGAGATAAACCTAAACGATGGCCCTGAGATGATTATTCTACCTCCGATATGTGTGGGGATTGCCAATATGGACCTGTTTCGGTATGTCCTTCTAAAAAAATTTTTAAAAACCCACGATAAAAAGGTCACAATCTTGCTAAAACTTCACCGACTTCCACAGAATAAGGGGGTGTTCCATGAAAATGGAGGTCCCTTTAAAATTGAAGCCAACATCTACTAGTCTCAATGTGAGGAGTTATATACAGTAACTATTAAAGACCTCACTAATGGATAACTTGCAAAAGCAAGACTTAAAACACATTAGAGAGAGATAATTAACTTTAAAGAAAGGCAGTCAAACAGGATGTCAAGTTGAGGAAATTTCATTATAATGATTAAATGTGCTCAGCATATAAGCATTTAAAAGCAAATACAAATCTTTCAGTTTTATTTGTAGGTGGATTCCAGGACATCTTTAGTAAGTAAGCAGATTAATGGTTTTCCAGTTGCAGCATATTTCTGAGTTATTACTACTACAAAAAAAAAAAAAAAAAGGTATTAAAAAGGTTTAACAAAATTTGAACCAAGGGGGAGAAAAAAAAACAAAAAAAAGCATCATCAAACAATACAAAAGCAAATGTTTGTTTTCTGTTAAACTTCTCATGCACGAAGCTTTTGCCCACAGCAACACATCTAAAAACTACAGCAACAACACATCTAAGAACCCTAGGTTCTTTCTTAGGTTATGGGGAGGAGCCAAGGTGGCCTGTAGTCCAGAAGGGAGGAACTATGGGAAGGACTGTGCTTGCAGCATTTTTAAAATGACAAAACACAGGAAAATGAGCATGTATTGCGATGTAGTGATTTTTTTCTACATTTTCCCAGACCTATATTAAAAAAGAAACTAAAAACACACAAACAACAAACTAAACATAGTTGGAAAATAACATAGAAAAAATGAACTCTAAAGTGGCACTGTCAGCAGAGACTGGCTGGAGGGAGAACTCTAACAGCCAGTTGGCTGCAAAGTTTGGGCATGTGTAACGTCATTATTTTCCCACCTAGATAATAACGAACACTTAACCCTTGAATTGTGGTGGTAGCCCAACTGCAAAGGTTATGAAAAATGTTCCCAGAGTTCTTACATTAATTCAGGAGCCAGGTAGCCAATGTGCCTTAAAATTTACTGCTGGCACCCAACTTTTGGGGTTTTCTCTAGTTGTCGTCAATAGAGCTGCCTCTGAAAAAAATATCCGTCTGGCTGCTGCATTAATTCATGCCAGATAATACAGGGTTCACTATATTTCAGGCTTGCTGTGGATCTGAGAGCTGCTGCTCTCATACATAGAAGTGCCAATATCGGTTATGTGCTCCCCCTTCCTGGCCATTCACAGAATACCTTGTATAATACAGTAAAAAACTGTGTGAATGGGTAAGTGGAGAAGGAGGGAAGATAGACAACACTATAACATCCCTGCATAAGAGCCACAGTTCTCACACCCACAGCGACCAGATGAATAGCAAGCGCTGTACAGGTCATGAATAAAAGTAACCATTTTAAGAAAGCAGACTGGACTTGGCATCCACAGAGGAAACTAAAATTGCTAAAAGTTGTAGCCCCGAGGTTCTGCTTTAGGTCAATGTTTTCTGCATTCACTTGGGGCTGGCAGAAGGATCCACATACCAGGCATCAGACGCACCCTGTAGTGTTGTATTCTAAAGATTCTTCAGGCTGTGGTATTGCTTCAGCAAAGACTGGTAACCTGGAAAACAGGGGAGTTTTCTTTTCGGTGGGCACCGAAAAGAATTTTAGCATTTGAAAGTCTAACTCTACTTTTAATGGAGTTGTACTTAGTAGGCTCTGTTCACTTCCCTTTTTCCCCTGGGTCATCAGAAACCTGTCCCACCTTCCAAGTCTTTAGTACCTGCTCAGTGGCCACACACCAACTTAAGCATTTCTGCAAAATTTTCACTGTTGGAACCTGCTCCCCCTGCGCCTGTGTGCCACAATCTTCATTAATTACAATGGAGAGTTTGTAATCTGCTTGTCTGAGAACTACACAGACATACAAATGAAAAACAAACAATGTATGCACATTCCAGCTCCCATAAGTGCACTCTGCTCTGGGAGTATTTTTCTCCACTCTGCCATTTTAAATTGAATTCAGTCTGGGTTTTGTTAACACCAGAACTCGACATAAGGAATTTCACACAAGCTCTAGATGAGAATTTGTATTCAGCTCTTAAATTATATCATTGGGTTGTTGTAACTCCCAACTAACCGAACACACAGTACATTAATACATAATTATGTTCACTATGGAAATCTGTAGGCCTATAAATCTTTGTTTATAATGGGAAGGAGTCAAGAGCCCATCCCAAATCTCCTGCTAGACTACAGGAAATAAAACCTTTTGGATCAGGCTTGCTAATCTGTCTGTGTTTTCATTTTCTTCTGTTTGGTAAACACAAATCTGTCTACATTTAAGTCATGGGAGGAAGAATTAGACCATTCAGATGTTTTCAATTCATATATGTTGTGGAGCCAGAATCATAACCCCTTACCATGCAAATCTCACCAAATCTTTTTCTTCGGTTAAAGTGCAGAAGGGTGAGAGCCTCTGCCGGGTTTGCGTCACTGCCTATATCATTAGGGATATTTCCCCTCTCTTCTCATTCAGGAGAAAGGTATCACTGGAACAGGAAGTAAAATCTCTGAATTGGTGCTGAGAGTGTTCTTCCTTCTGCAGGGTGGCTATTTTTGTTCCCCATGGTCCCTGTGTGTGTTGTAAAGTAGCCATCACTACCAGCTCCCTGCTGTGATGGACTACAATCTTGCGTTTTCGTTTACTAATTTGTATTGAGATTGTAGTCCATCACGGGAATGAGCTTGGAGCAGTGACTACTTTACAGCACACACAGGGACCATGAGGAAAGAAGGACAGTGTCAGCATGAATTCAGAGATGATTTGAGGATCTACAGCCGAGTGATACACAAATAAGATACATTTTTGTTAATAGTTACTTGAATGTATTTTTAAGATTTAACTCCCGAGTTTAGAGACACTTTAACTTACCATTCCTGCTCCTGTCTACACTTTTGATCTATTCTCTTGCATCTGCAAATAATCTAGACAGGTGTTAATCATACCCTAATGGTTGGTACCTAGGGACAGCCCCAAGGGGCAACACTTGAGCTAGGCTTAGTGCATTGTCTGAGGGTATGCTTGGAAGTAGTGGTATATGAGGAGCAGTTTCACAGGAAAATTTCTTGCATATACCTATTATGAGGAGGGAACCAGGGAGGGTGATGAAAAGTTAAGTGGGTTGGGAGTGTAGGCTAGGAACCTGGGGATGTTATTTGGAGTTTATGTTTTGTCTTCTCTTTGTTTTACAGCTAGCTGTTGAGTGGCTCACAGGATATAACCCAAGGCATGCATGGATTAGTCAACAGGTTGTTCTACTACCAGTACCTGAAACATCCCCTCAAGTGTCCCCACTACCTGATAGCAGAGCAGATGCATGCCCCCTGCCTCCATCCCATGATGCACTACCCAGTGGCCAGCAGACCCCGGTATGGCCACATGGAAGCAGGGGTTCTTGGAAACTAAAATAAAAGAATGTCAAATTGGCGTTTGTTGAGCCATGGGGGCCCTTGTATTAGATTTCTTGCAGCTCCTGCCCACTTTAAGATTTTAAATTGGAAGAGGACTGTTCTGTAGGTTATGCCTTCATAGACAGTTTTTAAACTGCTATAAAGCCTCATTCACACTGGACGTACATGTCCGTGCGGCGTGCATGCCTGTAAACAGCCAGTCCCGGGAGGGACAGGTGCTACATGTGATTGCAGCAGCAGCCTTTTCTTCCCTATGCGAAGACGCGGCTGTACGGTGTCATACAGACACCGGAACTGCGTCTATTCCATCCTGTCTGTGTCCAAGTGTGGACACCCACACCCGCACAGATATCAGCATACAGCGGAATCCTCCCATAGGGAAGAATAGGCTGCTGCACGCAATCACACCCAGCACCTTTCCCTTCCGGGATTGGCCGTTTACTGGCATGTACCCCGCACGGACGTGTACGCCCAGTGTGAATGAGGCCTAATGTACCATCATCAAGTAACATCTTCATATTTAAAACTTAGCATTTTTGTTTTCAACAATTAGGCAAGCACATTAGCACAGTTCTGAAGAGAACCAATTTAGACCCTTGTGCAGCTATCCTACTCAGTTTGGCACTGTATATGGAGTTAGACATGCCTACACTAATACATTAATTTATGCATATTTCATATACATCCTACTTGTTCCAAGGTATCCTCTTTTACATTCAATGTTTTTTGTCATTATTAATGTTCTGACCTGTCTATTTCTTGTTTAAAAGGTATTACTAAAGCCAATTTTTAAACAAAAATGTGGATAAAGCAGAGACGTGTTAGAACCCTGGCACAAGAAACAATGAGATCTCAAAAGTCTTGCAGTCCTCACCAAAAAGTGTTATCCAATAGGGGCACCTGTTCTAACGTGTTTCCCCAAAAATAAGACACCGTCTTGTATTTTTTTGGGCTCAAAAAAAACACACTAGGTCTTATTTTTTTTAATGTACAACAATCCAAAGTTAATGCAAATCCAAAATAAATAATCCAAAATGGCAAAGTTAAGAATAGGGTGATCAGGGCAATCAGGGGTGCCGTACCTTTCCAAGAGCAATTTGGTAACCAGAAAGGGAAAGCGCGCTTCGCTCAATCGATTCATCACAGGGGTAGTGCATTTGATATCACTCCGCCAATGACAGGAGCCGGCGCTTTAGAGGAAGCATCGGCTTGTGCGGCTCTGCTCCCTCCGCTGCCGCCTCACTTCCTCTAGCGCTGGCTTCGTTGGCACCATGACTCTCTCCTGTCCCTCCCACGGCTCTTCAAGTTCCCCCTTATGCCACCACCGGCCCTGGGAATGGTCACAACTAGGTCTAATTTTCGGGGTAGGTCTTATATTTTAGAGATTCACAAAAATAGTACTAGGTCTTATTTTTGGGGTAGGTCTTATTTTCGGAGAAACAGGGTAGTTACAGTGACAGGGGTAAGGGGGAATTTCCCCTCACTTTGGAAAAATGTCCTTTTATTTTCAGTTGTGTCTCCAGGACAAGAAATTACAATACGATACAAAAAAAAAAAAACGCACTTTAAAATTCCCAACGCTCATTTATGAAACGACAGCATTTGGATGACTGACTTTACTCCCAAAGCAATTTGATATCCCCAGAATTCTTTTGGACATGCTGAAAGGCTCTACGTTTATTATAATTTTTCACATCCGCATATGTATGGGTATGTTCTTTATTACTTTGTTAGTATAGGAGGGTGATCAGACACATCTGTCTGATCTGATGATGAGGACGATGAGTCTGATAATGGAAGATAACGTTTTATCCTTATCCTTACAGGGATGTAGAATTTGACATATTAAACATCGATTTTACTGCAATTATTAAGTGTATATCTTGTGATTGAAAAAAAATATATTTATTGAATATATTTGTGCAATCTTGAATTTGGTAATTGTGAGGTTCTTTTAAGGGATGTGGTTTTGTGGACATCTCCAAAAATTATATATACGGTATTTTTTTTTGTTTTGCTTTTGATCCTGTCTTTTTAATGAGAAATTTAAATTTATAAGCTCTTCATAAAAAAATAAAAATCTTTTCTGTGCAGTGTGACCTTCCAAACAACCTCGCAGAATTTGGCAGGCAGAATTTAAAAAAATAAACTTAACTCCAAAAGCTCCAACTAAAATAGTCTTTCTACAGTAAACACAATAATAAGGCTCCATTAAGGATTCCCATATCTTCACACAGATATTGCAGTTCAGACTGCAATAGTGAAATGAATATTAGCAAAAACATAAATATAAACTAGAAAATATACACCTGTATAATTTAGTATGGCAGAATTGAATTACTTTGGGTTTTGGATTTTCATGGTCTGAGATTATTAGCTGAAGTTCAATAGAGCTGGCCACACATTCTATTGTACAGCCTAAGGTGTATAGCTAGAATTGAACAAAAACCTAAAAGGTGTATGGGCTCAAGTAGGATTCAATGCATTAGTACTTCATCAACATAAGAGATTGTATATCTGGTTGTACAATCACCTTTAGAGTAACCAACAACTATGTAGTGCAAAGGTCTGCCTGACATTTTCATCCTTTTTTACAATGGTTGAATGACATTTCTCAGTGCTGGACCCCAGTGGATTATGCCAACTTAATGTTTGTTGAAATTAGTATTTGTAGTTTCCATTAGAAGCCTGTGGTACAGGGTGACAACACAGAAGAACAATTGGAAGACAGGAGCAAATTATTTTCATTCTAAACAATTGGTGGCTGACTAAATACTTTTTTGCCCCACTGTATATTAGGGATGCACCGATACTTTTCGAGTACAAATGCCAATACTTGGCATTTTCACGAGAACTGCCAGGGTTGCAGCGGCTCTGACACTCAACCACTGTCCTGAAATCATTAGTCGATATTGTTTTAGAAAAACTGTCGCATGACAATAAACAAAAATGTATCAGTACTCGTACTTGTACGTACTTGGGCAAGTACCCGTACTTGTACTCTCAAAACTGGTAGCGGTGCATCCCTTTATATTTATAAAAACAAAATCATACATTACTGCAAGTACTGCGAGTACTGCACTTGGTATCGGTGCTTCCCTAGTTAGTTAGTTAGTTAGTTAGTTAGTTAGTTAGTGAGAGAGAGAGAGAGAGAGAGAGAGAGAGAGAGAGATCTATCCCTCTATCTATTGCTACTGGTCATTTTGGTATTAACTAGAAGAAACCATAACGTATTAATTTTTCCTTAATATGCAAAATTTGCATTGCCCTGGTTAGTAACCAGTTTATTTGAACTTTCCAACATTTACCAAAACTACCCTGAGACCTCAGGTTGTGTAGAAAGACACTTTAAAGTGACAACAAACTCGGGAGTTAATACCTTAAAAATGCATTCAAGTACCTCATCTATTAACATAAAATGTATCTTCTTTGCGTGTCACTCGGCTGTAGATCCTCAAATCATCTCTGAATTGGTGCTGACACTGTCCTTCCTTCTGGAGGGTGGCTGCTTTTGTTCCCCATGGTCCCTGTGTGTGTTGTAAAGTAGCCACCGGACCAAGCTCACTCCTGTGATAGACTACAATCTCACGTTTTAGTTTACGAATTTGTATTGAGATTGCAGTGCATCCCGGGAGCGAACTTGGGGCGGTGGTTACTTTACAAAACACACAGGGACCATGGGGAACAAAAGTAGCCACCCTCCCGAAGGAATGAAAGTGTCAGCACCAATTCAGGGATGATTTGAGGATCTACAGCCCAGTGATACACAAATAAGCTACATTTGAACTCCTGAATTTAGTGTCACTTTTAATATTACTTTTTCAAGCTCACCAAGTTAAGATATTTACATTGAGATAGGAATCAGAAGACATTACCATTTATCAATATTTTGTGAAGAAAATTTGGCTGCATTTTACTGGGCTCCCAATAAAAGCTGCAATTATGCTAGTAATTGCACTTTAGTGAGTTATGACTAAAAGCTTTTCGAGTTTTGAAAACCCAACGTTAATGTGTTCAACTATTGTCAACCTCCTATATTTACTTTTTAATAGTTGTGAAAGTAATAAAATAGGTTAAGACAAGATAAAAAAAATTACTGAAAATATTTTTTTTTTTAAACAACTCTCTTCCTCAGGCGAAAAATGCATCATTTATGAGACGAGAACCTTAAAAGAACATTCCACACAGATTTGAAACTTTTGCTTAGAGGACACAGCTGACCCGAGGGCACGCTGTTCCATCCAATGCACCTACTTACCCCATTGAATACATTTTTATGGCTCATAGTATGCATATTTTTAATGTGTTAAATCTTACCCTGTGAAAACAGAGTGTTGATGCAGGGGACCTAAACAATTGTTAACCAGCATTACCTGAAACCTTAAGAATCCAAATTTCCACTCACAAAGCCAAGCGTCAGCGAGCCCACAGCACTTTATGCAAGGCAGGGCCTTACAATGTAATGTGGGGAACATATTGGGAGATGTAGTGTGCCATACCAACCCTTCACTTTCATAAACATTCTACAGACTACAAAGTCATGCTGTAAACTTTTTTCTGGCAAGACATAAAGGCACCATCCAGTGCCTATCAGACACAAAAGTTAATTAATCCTGTTTCAGGACTTGCCATGCATACTATAAATTACTATGTTTGCAATATAAAGGATCAGTTGACTAGAGCGGCTTTCACTTGCCTCACAAAATCTTCCCAATTACCACAGTGCCCCACCACTGTACACAAGACACTGAGTTATGCAAACAGTTTAATCAGTTCCCGAAGTTGGATCTCTGTACTGCTCCCTCCATTTGGTCACTGTGGCTTCACACTGCACCAATGGACCAGGTCTAAGGATCCTGAGGCCAGAGCCAATAGTAGCATTTTTAAATTCTTCTTCATTGCTTCTGGGGCACTCAAATATATAAAATCGTCTTCTGCTTTAAAACCCCTAGTGGTACATTAATACAGTTAAACAAGGCACAGCTTCACTCTGTATCACTCAAATTATGTCTCTCAAGGACTCTCTGAAGTTGAACTCTTGGGTCTATACAACTGATGCAAACATGACTACAGGATCACACTTTCATATGAGAACACCCCTGCCCCTGAAGTTGAACTCTTAGGTCTATACGACCGATGCAAACATGACTACAGGATCACACTCTCCTATGAGAACACCCCTGCTCCTGCAGGGAGAAGAAAACTCTAAAGGGTGGAGGAGACTAGAGCCAGAAATTACAAAATCTCAAACCTGGAATCTTCAAGATATACATACAGTGGGAGGCTGTTTCTGCCCACCAAACTACAACAGAAATATCTTTTATGTTGACTATCACTTTACCGGTTCTTCCAGTGAAAGGCCACTAGGCAAAAGTGTTTAATCAATTTTGGTAGATTTAGTTTCATGCAGAAGTCTGCTTTCTATTCCAGCTGGAAATCCTATTGGAACAGTATGAAATGCCCCTTTAAAACATCACACATGGTAAATAAGAAAGGCATACCCTAGATTTTATTCTTGGGTTCTCACGGGACATGTTATAAAGAATGAAGCACTCTATAAAATGTCCTAAGGCATTATCGGATCAGTGGATGCTTAGAAAAAGAATTTATATAATGACTGCCAATAAGTTAAAGAAGCAAAAGTTAAAGATTTATCTCTCTGTGATTAAACTAAATCTGCCCGCATGTTCTCTAGGGAAGTTATTCTTCAAACCCCCCTTCCCCATAGATGCTCAACTTGCAGCCTGGAAACAGCATCCTTACCTGATATAGACAACGCCAATTCATCAACATTAAATCTAAACTGTGCAGCTATACTGCCTTGCTTTGGTGAATAGCAGAGAGATGTTAATGGGAACATTTTGCAAGATTAAAGCAGAAATAAAGTCTGCTTTACTCACCTAGCCTCCAGTGATGTGATGTCTGCGTGCTCCCATGTCAGCCAGCATCTTTGTCAGGTCTTCTCCAGGGTTGGGCATCTTCAGCCATGTTGACTGATGCCCTGAATTTACTGCTTTCTAAACACCTGGCTCTCAGATTTTTGATGAAAGATCTCATTGGGCAGTGCTTCAATTTTACAGAAAAGGTTTAAAAGACTATGGGGTTGATTTACTAACCTTATAAACACGCCACGGACAAGTATACACCTCTGTAGTGTGTTCCCTCCCAGCATGATCTATTGGTGGAATCTAGACACCTTTATAGTGTGTACACACCCAGCAGGTGTGTTGTGCAAAGCCCTGCATGAATTGCAAGGTGATGTTGTGTAAATTAGCTCTACATTGTGTTGCTTGCGTTGATGAATGCAGGAATGTAAATGCATGAGCTAACCATTTTTGTCTAAACTGTGAAGCAGCATTATATATGCATCATGTGCATGATTTTTCCATATATGGCATTAGTGGAAATATACTTTGAGACTTTTTGGTTGATAAATAAGTTTTGCTGTGTAAAAATCACACGCACCTAGTGCGTGCGTGTGTTTAGGTTAGTTAATCACCCCCTATAATTCAAATCCTTAGATGTGGTCCCTTTATTTTGACCTGGTGATCCTGCCAGAAACACACTTTTAAGTCACACAGCTAACACCACAATAAATATTCTTATTGGCAGTTATTTACAGCCATGTCCAAAGAGACTTATAAAATACAGTCACATATCTGAAAATAGAGATTATTATTCTTCTATTTAGGCTTTGTGAATTCAGCCTTTTTTTCCCTTGCCTGACAATGATCACTCATCAGGAAGAAATAGAAAAAGTTCATTGTTAGGGTTTATGACTTCTGAAGGCTCCAGCTGTCCCCAGCAGTAGTTTATATCTCTGCCTCTCCTGTGGTGTCACTCTCACAGTATGTAGAAATCATCAATGAGTACATTGAATCATCAGAGTATAATGGCTTTGTCATGGCAGAATTGGGAATTCTAGTGTGGATCTCTAACAACTAAAGTCCTTGAAAGGGTAAAAAAACATGGCTTCATTGGACAGCAACCACATAATCTGGTAAAATATTTATTTTGGGTGGAGGTGACCTGCAACAGGCATTACCAGGAAATCCAATCAATAGGACTACCTCCAAATTGTCAAAATGTACAGAATGCAAGCATTTAGAAGGTGGGGTAAAAGATATGTAGAGCTTGTATGAATTGGGATAATTATGGAGACCATCATTGCCAGCCTCCTAACACACTAGTTGCCTGGAGGACTCTGGCTTTAATACTTTGGTATAGTGACCTGGAACAAGCATGTCACCAGGTAAACAAGAACACCTCAAAAATAGTAGTTGTTAGTAAGTTAGTGACTGTTGAAACCATTGAATAATTATGACCACAGGCCACTAAGGTATGGGTTTTCTTCAATAACCTAGATCAAAAGGGCAGCATTGCTGTGTAACCCATGAGAACAATTTAGACTGCCTACTCCATGGTGCTGAAAGCTGATCTCTGATTGAGATTTCAGTGCAGCCAATCAACAATGATCACCTCATTGATAGTCTAAGGAGGGTTCACTAATAAGAAAAGCTACAGATTTGTTGAGGTAATTGAAAAACTCAAGACCACACTTCACTAAGTCTTTTCAAAAAGTCTATAAAGCCAAATTACAACTCAATTTTACCTCATCTCAAAGATTGTCAGGATTCTTGAAACTATTCTAATTTTCCTAAAAGTTCTAACTTCATAATACACCATATGGTCAATTCACAAATAAAGTATTTTCATCCCCACACTTTATTTGCTAGATTAGTCAATTTACAATTGCCTCCGGCTGACATCAAACCAGGATTTACACAGTTGCGTTGCGGTAATGTGCATGACATTGCACGTTATGCATTCTGCCACCCCAGGACGCTCTACCCAATGCACCCGTGTTATAGCACCTTACAAAGCACAGTAATATGCTACCATGCGCCATGTTGCTAGAAATAGTGCATGCACCTGTTTTGGTGTGTGAAGCCTATTCAAATGAATGGGCTGCAATAATGCAATGCACATTTTGTTAATGGACCGCCAAGATGTAAAGAATTCCTAAAGGAAACCTGAGAACAATACAGGTTCTGATACTCCTAACCTACTTGAAATATTAGCTGCCTGGCCATTTCTGACCCATAACAAGAATGCAGATTAGAAAGTCAGAGTGAGGTCAGATGTTATGACACACTTGCTCCAGGTCAATACATGATAAGCTATGGAAACTGCTGGAAGAGCATTTTTGAGACAGTCCAGCAATTAGGGCTGCAACTAATGATTATTTTCATAAACGATTAGTTGGCCGATTATTTTTTTTCGATTAATCGGATTAAAAAAATTAAACAAATACCATCCTTAATTTAAAAGAAAATACATAAATTGAGTGTTACAAAGTTTACTTCAGAATAAAACTGCATGCACAATTTTTGTAGCCCTACCAGCAATGGCAGCATCCATGTTCTTTCAGTATAGGCTTCTTTTAAAAGTGAGTTTTTGTGAGAGCAGTTTGCGGTGGAGATTTAAAAAAAAAAGAATACTCATAAGCTAAAATATCTGTGTGATAGAGACTTTCAAAGTTAAAGCTGAATTGCTATCAGATTGAAAAAAAAAGGAATTAAAATCGCTTTAATTACAACGGCCAGCCGGGAGCTTCTTGAATGTGAGTGGGCGTTTTTAGACGTCCTCATTTGTCCCGCTCTGGAAAACTGCTTAAATTGTAAACAGCCAGCGATGGCTATTTACATACAAGTGGTCCGGCAGCTGTAGAGCCGCTGGATCACTTGTATTATGCCTGTGAGTGTGCGCCCCACTGCGCCGATCCCAAGCTCCACTGTGCCCGGTGGCTCTGTCACTGGAGATCAGAGGGAGATCATAACACAATCTCACTTTGATCTCTCCTCCGTTTATATAATTACATCACTTCCACATTCAGCTGTCATTCTCTGGCTTCTGTAGCTGGAGAGAAGCTGGTGAAGCAGATCTCTACTTCATCAGCTTCTTTGGGGGTTCCTATGTGACAGGATCTTAGAGAGCCATGATGTCTCCATAAAGAGGACCTACGTAAATTGGCTATCACATAGGTTGCTTCTTAACTTTATTGCTATCACATAGGGGGCTAAGTGGAAAAAATAATAATTTTAAATTAAAAAGTTTAAAAATAAATTAAAAAGTCACATATAAAAAAAAATTTGGTTTTCTGAACTGATTATTTTAGAAAAAGTAGCTGTTGCACTGGGAATTTTTTTTTTCTCCAAGAACATCTAAAAACGGAGAATACTTGAGCTTAGGTTTTGATCTTTAGAGGACTTAAAATAACCAAGCACTGTCATGTCCACAGATCAGAAGGAAATGGCAAAGAACACGTAATTACACCAAAAGATTAAGGAACCAAGTTTTATTAATTACATTTCTCTTCGGGAACAAAACAAAAAGTTTCCATTGCTGTATAATTTTCTCTGCGGTCCACACATAACTACATTTGGACAGAGTGGACCTCTCCAAAACTATGAAAACATTCCAGTCCAAGAATGTATTCATTTGAAAAAGACACCTGGGCTTTAAAAATAGAACCACCAGCTGGCTCCTGGATTGGACAGAGTGGCTCCTGAATTCCATTTTGTCCACCCCTGCTATAGAATATCACTTAAAGTGACAGCTCTGATTCAATCCAGTAATGTACGGAATGGTAAAAGAAAAAGGACAAAAACAGTAGTAGGTGAAAGCAGTTTATTTGTATATTTTATGTCACTTTATTTTTTGGAAACTATAACTTTTTTTTTTTGTGCCTTTAGATTCTGAGGAGACATTCGAATGTCAGTGTTCCTTTAGATGTCATTGTTAGTTGTATCCCCAACCAATGCTTTTTGGTTGTTTATACCTGTTGATGCTGCCAGAAATTTTGTGAGCTGATACCTGCTTGTACTCTACGGCTGTGTGCAACTCTTATCATTCACATTGTTCCCAGCTATCTTTGTGGACTATAAAACACCTGCCCCTGTGCTATAAAGAAGAGGAGAGGGGAAGGGGTTCTCTGGTCCTGTCCTGGGGTGACAACCTTGATTCTCCATAGATACAGTATGGTGAGTTGGTGGTCTCACCCTAGCACCAGGTAAAGTTAGAAAAAAAAAGGGGGGAAGAAGGAAAGCAAACCAACAGAGCCACCACATCTGAGGACTGGTAAACTAAGGCAAGCAAGACGCGCAACTAGTGCACATGTTAACACTTGCCCGAAAAAGCGTGAAGCTTGCAGCTCCAACTGCTGCACAAGCTTCTTTGCTGTATTTGTTTTGAGTAGGGCAGCACATTCATTTCAATGGCTGTGTTACTAGTGTGAATGGACTAGAATGGTTTTAGCCAATACCAGTAGAAGACTTACAAGACAGGAGTGAGTGGCAAAGTTAAGAATAGGGTGATCAGGGCAATCAGAGGTGTCGTACCTTTCCAAGAGCAATTTGGTAATTAATCGCTGGCCAGAATGAGAGAAGCGCACTTTTACTATCGATTCCTCACAGGTGGGGAGCATTTGGTATCACTCCGCCTGTGACAGGTTGGCGGCACTATTGAGGAAGCATCGGCTTACGCCGCTCTGCTCCCTCTAGCGCTGGCTTCGTTGGCAACGCTTATTCTCTCCCGCGGCTCTTCAAGTTCCCCCTTATCCCACCACCGGCCCTGGGAATGGTCACAACTAGGTCTTATTTACGGGGTAGGTCTTATATTTTAGCAATACCCAAAAATAGTACTAGGTCTTATTTTCGGGGAAACAGGGTGTAAATATAGTGTGTGTGTGTGTGTGTGTATGTGTGTATGTGTGTGTGTGTGTGTGTATGTATATTTATTATACATACATACACACACATAGTATATAGTAAACGTCCCATTATCTGACATTATTGGTAGATTCTGGATAAATTTAGTTTGTGGTTTCTTTAGCGTTACTATTAAAAATAGGCTTAACTAATGCTATACCCCGTACTATACCATTCCATAACAAACTCTGTATTAACTTCATATTAATATTGAAATAAGGTAATCAAAAGCACATTAAGTTGAACAGACACACTTAGAGGGTTATTCACAAAAGGGTGAAAAGTTTGGAGAAGGCAGGAGAAGTAAACAATCTAGGCCAAAATAGCTGATTTGGAAGAATTCTCCAATTCGGCTCACTTTCCAGTTCAGCTACTTTGTCCTAGATTGTTCACTTCTCCTGCCTTCTCCGAACTCTTCACCCTTTAGTGAATAACCCCCTTAGTATTAGTGCTGTAATGCAGTGTGCACTGTGGTTGCCTGACATTGGGACTGGAGATCAGTATATTATCAATATAGCGCAGTATTGGGATAGATATATATATATTTATATTTTATTTTTTTTAAACATTGACAATAGGTGTACTTTAAATATTCTGGAGACCCACAAGAAAACATTACCCTTAAAAAAACAAAAAAAAATATTTAACTATGTTTCAGAAAAAACTGTCTAAGCCGTCCCTGTATGTATGCAATAGACTTTAAGCTCCTCGGGGGCAGGGACTGATGTGAGGGCTTGTGCACACCATGTTCGGACCAGATCTGGAGCAAGTTCCAGTACATTGTTTTTGATGCATTAACATTTGTTTTGGTGCGTTCCAGACCAGAAAAAATAGTGCATGCAGCAAGTTTTTTACCTGTACCAGAACGGACTGTAAACAGAGCCCAGGAATACCACAGGAATACATTGGGATGCATTTCAGGGGTGGACAAAAACTGTTCTGGTCTGGTCCAGACGTGGTATGAAGCCCTGAATGTAAAGTGCTGCATACAATTGTAAGTGCTATATAAATACCAATTAAAAACAAGAGACCACCACCTACCAAGACTAAAATTTCAGTACAGCGTAGGCACTGAGGTTTTTATTTAGGGATGCACCAATATATCGCCCGCCAAAACATATCGGCTGAAAATGGCACTTTTGGCTAAATGCCGAAAGTGCCATTTTCCTGCCGATACAACGGCGCATCTCAGGTTTCTTTCCTCCTCGCTGAGCGCTGCTCTGTGTCCCAGCGGGGAGGAGAGAAAGTGACAGCCGGCCGAGCACTGCGGGAGGAGAGAGCTGTGAGCGGCCGGTGTCTCTCCTCCCACACCGCTCAGCCGCCTATCACAGTCCGGCAGAGTGGTGTGGGGGCAGAGACAGTCACAGGAGGCTGGGCTCTCCTCCCTACACCGCTTGCTCAGCCTCCTGTGACAGCGTGTCAGAGAGGAGAGCGATCACTGAGTATTTGTAGATAATTGAGGACATGGTATGGTTACTGTATCCTCAATTATGAATGAATGGGAAGTGATCTGCATCACCTCCTGTTCATTCATAGTTGTAGTTATAGTAAACATACTATATTCTCAAGTTATGAATGAACAGGAACACTCAGTATAGAGGATTCCTGTTCATTGATAACTGGGGCTGCAGAAAAAGAGGACTCTGCGTTCTCAATCTCTTTTTCTATTTTAAAAGGGAAGTATCAGGGGTCTGTTTAGACCCCTAATATTTCCCCGATGGCCCTACAAGTTAGAAAAAAAAAAAAGAATAAAAATAAATATTAAAAAAATGTAAACGTTTATAAAAAATAAATAAGCAATTAAATGTTTGAAACATTTGAAAAAATTAAAATAAAAACATTTTCGGTTTCGGCCTGACAATTTTTTTATTTCGGTTTTGTTTCGGTTTTTAAATTTCTATGCCGGTGCACCTCTAGTTTTATTGCATTGTTCCCACCTTTATTAACCTGTCTGGGGCTCCAGTGGTGAAATATCCCTTTGGTAGTTTGTGTCTTGATCCCACCAGGATTCCTCATGTTTATTGTACGTTATAAAGAGAGACACCCATCATTTTCACTCTGAAGCAGTTGGGTTTGGTAATAAGATCTCACCAATGAAACTCACAAGAGTTATAAGGAACCAGCATGTATTTGAACTTGCCAGAAACAACACAAAAAAACTAAATATCAGGTATGAATGGAGTAGTTGGCCTCATGATACTGTGGAGGCCGGGTTTACAACATGCGGGTGGATCACAACATGCATTAATGCGCCTTATCTCACGCATTAATGCATGTTGTGGTAAGGCGGCCTATTCATTTGACAACACACCACAATGAACCTACATAGTTACATAGTCAACCAATAGAGATGAAGAAAAAAAAAAAAAAGCCTAAACAGAACGCTATGCCCACAATTACCCACTGTACATAAGCACCTGAACTTTTTTTTTCCAGCACACCACCACACACACACACAGATGGTTTCCTAAAAACACAGGTTCACTGCCGTGCATTGGAAATATGCGTTGGAGTGCCATTCAAAATGGATGCCATTGCAATGCACCTCGATTATGCTGTGTTCCCGCAACACACATACGTAAGCCGGGCCTATATATCAAACCAAAAAAGTTTTAAGTAAACCACAGCAAACACCGCTCAAATTCCAGAAGCGGCTGGATAGAGCAGCCGGTCTTCATGGAGCAAATAAGTACTTTTAGCTTCTCATGGAGCAAATAAGTACTTTTAGCTTCTCCCCATGTATGCCCAACCTCTAACAAGTGTCTCCATTCCAGCTTACTCAGAGTAGTAACACGGTAGAGGTTAAGCATACATGGGGAGAAACTAACAGTATGACTTTGCTCCACAAAAATAAATAAATATTAGAATCATTTGAAAGTAATTGCATGTGTGTCTTTAAATATAAATGAATAATATTACGTTTATTTCTTTTACAAATAATTTTACAAAGAAAAAAGAAAAAAAAATGAAAAACCAACTGCCAAAAGGCAACTATACACTGTGCACATTTAGATGAGAAAGTTGGCATTTGACTTCCAACTGGCAGGGTAGAAAAATAAATAAAATGCAGCTGAAAATAACTGGCAACGCTATGGAATATTCTACATAGATCACAATTTGTCAATGGCACAGAAACATCTGCTCAGCACAACTCAACTGGGGTATTTCAAAATAACAAAATAAATAAAAATGAAATATTTAAATATATTAAAATTTTTTTATATTTAAGTGTGTGTATTTTAGATTGTCAGCTGTCACAGGCAGGGCCCTCCTACCCAACTTTTTCTGTAACTGTAATGTCTGCCTTATATTGAAGAGCTGCACAAACTGTTGGCGCTATATAAATCCTGTAAAATAATAATAATGTTGCTGTAAACTAAATAACAATACCAAACTGCTCTTATAAATACAAAAATATTGGGTAACGTATTTATTATTGAAGTTGAATTAAAACACTCAAAATGTGGCTCGGGGGATAAATGGAGAAATCAATAAACTGAATATTACAAAAAAGGACAGGCTGTCAACGCTGAAACTTCGAATGTCTCTTGGGAGCCTTTCCTCAATCCACTGACGATAATTTCACACCCATTTTCATCTTTGCACCAATATCAAGCATTAATTATTGACAAATGTTAACAAAACATACCCAGAAATCTGACAATTTAATTAACTGGGGAGAGCTGAAGAAATTCTGCCAATTATTATTACACACACAAAAAATAAAATAAAAATGTCCAAATAAAGCTATTTCTACCAGCAATAAACTTCACTTCTATTTCTCACTCTACCAGACAAGAATCCGAGCAATAACAAGATCTGTCAATTCTGAAAGAAACTGTCAAAACATGGAAGTAGAAACTCAAAACATTGAAAAATAAACTCAAAACATTAAACTGTAAACTGAAATATTCACAAGCAAAACCTTGCTACAACAACCTGGTAATTGTCATGATACGTGTATGAAAGATTGATTATGATTTCTTAGATATAAACAATATTACAAATGATGTGAAACTGCATTTTAAATAATAAAAAAATGTTCCAATTTGTAAAATTCTGCAAACAAACATAAAATTGATTCCACATGGCTGCACCAATGCCTAATTCATCAAATTGCAGTTTCATTTGCAAACCAATAAATGAAAAAACTGAGGGGAGGTAGAAGCCTGAGATATGGAAAAGGTACAAAATATGGCTTCATTTCCAATGCTAAGAGCCAGAAGAAACAAAACCAGTTAAATAAAATGTAATTCAATATGGCAGACACTGGTTGAATTAAAAAAAAGTGTCACAAGCGTATTCCGGGGGCTGATGGAAGAGTTATCTTCGAATGCTGAGTCTCCATCTCTCTCTTTTTTTTTTTAATTAGACCATAAAGCTCGCTTTCAGTGGATTTCACATCCAGAGAAAAATTTAATTTAGCTCACTAAACAGATTCCATGCAGTCAGCACTAAAAACTTTAACCATTTTCCCACAGGGAAAAAAAAAAATCTATTTAATAAAATTACAAATGAACTGCATAGAAATAACAGGAAAAAAAGAAATAATAGTGTTAATTTGCAAAACAAAAAATTGAATTCTCAAATCTAATTGGCATGGGTGTGCCTTCAACACACCGAAGATTGCAGATTCTTTTTTTTTTTTCCAGTGCAGAATTTTCTACAGCTCCATCAGCAAAATGATACATTTCTTTTTCTCCAGAATCATCTCATCTTAAAAAAAAAAAAAATTAAAAAAATATGATATTCCTCCCTATGAAATACTACAGTCAACCGTCATCTTTATGCATCTGAACAGGATTCTTAAAATTGTCAGTGAGAGCAAGAAAAAAAATGTTGCACTGAAATAAATTCATATTGTTAAAAAGAAAAAATATATATATAGGATTTGAAGCATGATGAAGGATTTAAAAGGACGTCAGGAAAAAATTCCATCCTGAAATGTGACAGATGCCCCCCAGCCCCCTCCCTTTCTCCCCTATCCAGCAAATAGCAAACTCAGGAAATTAAAGTTTGAGATTAAAAAAAAGGAGAGGGAGAGAGAGAGAGAAATAATTGTTTATTTCAGGCTGAATTTCTCCTTTTGCAATCTGCCGTTTCAGAAAAGAGAAAAAAAAAAAAATTGGAAAAAAATTGAGAGAGAGAAATAAGGCCTGAGATGGGGTGGAGGGGGCCCTGGGAAAGGGGGGGGCTGCAGGGGTCAATCTA